>NC_060185.1:41007444-41099944 GCF_021184085.1 Oncorhynchus gorbuscha
ATCTGAAGAGGACGTGTCCTCTGAGTGTGTGTTTTTGTGTGTTTTTGTGTGTTTTTGTGTATGTGTATGTGTATGTGTATGTGTATGTGTATGTGTGTGTGTGTGTGTGTGTGTGCGTGCGTGCGTGCGTGCGTGCATGCGTGCGTGCGTGTGTTATCAGTGGTGATAAATGCCATAAATTAATTGTTGAATGTGTGAATGTGTGAACTCTTTAATGTGTGAATATTATATATATATTATTTTGTTACTTAAAGGTGTGACTTAAATGTATGAACGTGTTACTTCTTTGTGTTTTTGTTTTACCATTCAAGTTTATTTATAACAATACAATGCGTAAATGTTTGATTAATTAGTTCATGGTATTCACAGGAACCCTGCACTGTTCACCATATAACACAACACATTTACCACATTATAACATTGTTCACTGGGTCTACATTAATTAGGCTGAATATTAACCTAAACATTTGTGTTAGTTAAGATGATTTTGATAAACAAATTTGATAAAGAGCCATGTTCATACCTTTAAAACTGCAAAAAAAAAAATTATTTATGTTAAAACATTTGAAATTTGCCTCATCTGACTACTACATGCTACCATCTTGATAACGTCTCAGCAATGACATCACTTGAATGGTCCGTCTGACAGGCAGCCAGATTACAATGTATGTTAGTAGCCTCATTGAGAATGTTTTCATTTTGACAGAAATAAAAATGATTAAAATAGCCTTTTTAGAAGGCTACCCTTTTTGAGACTAGCCAAGTAACATGGCATGAACTATACATTGACAAAAACATTATACTGTGCAAGGTGGGCTATCATAGCCAGCTAGTCCAAACCACAGCAAGTTCAGCTATCATTGATGGACATTTTGAATACTGGTTTATGCTTAGTGTACACAATCTGCCTGCAAAAGTGACATCCTTATTGTGTGCATTGCCATGCAGTTAGCTGCAGTAACTAACCGTGTTTGCTGTTAGCTGACTCGCTGGCTTAATTCACATCAAATCAAATTGTATTTGTCACGCGCCAAATACAACCTTAGAGTGAAATGCTTACTTTACAAGCCATAACCAACAATGCAGTTTAAAAATTTAATTATTAAATAATTAATAAATACAGAAAATAAATAAGGATAAGATATAAAAGTAACAAATAAGCAGTAAAAAGCAGTAAAATAACAATAGCAAGGCTATATACAGAGGGTACCAGTACAGAGTCGATATGAGGGGGCACTGGTGTCAAGGTAATTGAGGTAATATGTACACTACCAGTCAAAAGTTTTAGAACACCTGCTCATTCAAGAGTTTTTTCTTTATTTGTACTATTTTCTACATTGTACAATAAAAGTGAAGACATCAAAACTATGAAATAACACATATGGAATCGTGTAATAACCAAAAAAGGGTTAAACAAATCAAAATATATTTTAGATTTTAAATTCCTCAAAGTAGTGTCGTGTCTTTACTATCATTAACTGAAGACTGATAGTTTTTATCAAAGATTCTCTGTAATTAGTTAATACGCGATTAGACTGATTAATCATGGAACCGTAATTACTAGGAAGTCGGGGCACCAAGGAAAAATATTCAGATTACAAAGTTATAATTTCCTAAAATAACTTTTCAGATATTTTATCTGATCAATTAGTCTTCGAATTAATTAATTATTTACTTTACCTCACGTTAGTCTCATTCCAAACGTCGTAAATTGTTGGTTATCTGCATGAACCCAGTCTTCACTATGAGTCATCCATACATCAATTGTCTGAAATCATTTATTTATTACTAACTAAGTATTTCACAGAAATGCATAAACAAACAAACAAACAAGGTAAATGTGGTTACATGAAATGATAGGAGAATGTGCCCTAGTGGGCTAAACCGGCATGGCGGCTTGTTAGACAAGGGGAAGTGGGGGTCGACTAAGAAGTCACTACAGAGTGATAATTATAACAATTGAAATGCTGATCCTTTCCACATGAACGCTCACTCAGTCGGGAACAATTGCAATCAATATACTGTATATATTTACGCTCAGTGTGTCGTCTTGATCACTGGTGAAAAGGTGATTTATTTTGAAGAATTGTCCGTCTCTCTCCCGCTCTCTCTCTCTCGATTGTGGTTAGAGGGGATTGTTCAGAGTGACATTCGTTATAGAATGGATGTTTCGGCGGTTGTCGTTCTTCGCGTTCAATGATACCGAATTCCTAGATGCAGACTAGTAATTCATATCAAAGACTTGTTATTTTTCTGTCGGTATCGATAGTCTAAGAGTTTAACCACGTGGTATGTTTAAAATATTCAGCAATGGTCTACAACCTTTGTCCCCCTCCTAATGGAGAAAAAGATGGTCTGCAACCTTTGTCCCCCTCCTAATGGAGAAAAAGATGGTCTGCAACCTTTGTCCCCCTCCTAATGGAGAAAAAGATGGTCTGCAACCTTTGTCCCCCTCCTAATGGAGAAAAAGATGGTCTACAACCTTTGTCCCCCTCCTAATGGAGAAAAAGATGGTCTACAACCTTTGTCCCCCTCCTAATGGAGAAAAAGATGGTCTGCAACCTTTGTCCACCTCCTAATGGAGAAAAAGATGGTCTGCAACCTTTGTCCCCCTCCTAATGGAGAAAAAGATGGTCTGCAACCTTTGTCCCCCTCCTAATGGAGAAAAAGATGGTCTACAACCTTTGTCCCCCTCCTAATGGAGAAAAAGATGGTCTACAACCTTTGTCCCCCTCCTAATGGAGAAAAAGATGGTCTGCAACCTTTGTCCCCCTCCTAATGGAGAAAAATATGGTCTGCAACCTTTGTCCCCCTCCTAATGGAGAAAAAGATGGTCTGCAACCTTTGTCCCCCTCCTAATGGAGAAAAAGATGGTCTGCAACATTTGTCCCCCTCCTAATGGAGAAAAAGATGGTCTGCAACCTTTGTCCCCCTCCTAATGGAGAAAAAGATGGTCTACAACCTTTGTCCCCCTCCTAATGGAGAAAAAGATGGTCTGCAACCTTTAGCCACCTTGTAATTGAGGTAAGCTCGGTCTGCTGATCGGTGGGGGTTTTATTCGGAAGGGCCGAAGAGGGCTGTCACAGGATGTCTGACACTAACTGGGCTCAGGGGCGGTCCTCTGATTTAGTTCAAATCAAAAGGGAATTGTATTTTTCTTCATTAAACAGTCCAAAATAATATTACACAATTATACAAACAGTATCATACTCACTCATTCATCTTATACAACAATAAACCTAATATCTGAGGCTATTATATAAACAGCGTTATGGAAATGTGGTCTCCCATGAGCTTCGCAAGTTGTGACAAACGGACCAGTTCGTAGCTGGATTCTTCACCGATCTTTTGTACTTTCTCCGGAACATGAAATTTGTTTGTACCTCAAGTTCTGTGAGGTGGAAGGATTTCCTTTGTTCTCCATGAAAATCTACTCTCTCTATACTATGTGTCCATGAGGAGATCTTCTCAGGAATTTGACTACAGCAACCTAGTTGAAGGAGGAAAGGGGGAGGCAGGGAGAGAAATTACAAACATTTATAATCAAAAGGACATTTTAGCTTGATAAATGAAATACTACCATGAAAAACAAAGCAATGGACATTCTAAAGAGCTGACCAGCAAAGCAAATGACAGCTCAATCTACATAATGCATTGAAATAAAGGGCATAAATCAGAGGTAATTACTTACATTATCAAGGATGAATGGTTAACAAAGCAAACTCAACCAAACTATGGCAAAAATTAGGAAAGTAGGAGTAAGATAAAGGAAAATATTTTCTAAAGGTCGTTGATGCCGCGTCCAGCACTGCTGAATAGACAGTGCCTCGGGGCAGGTTATCTCCATGGTGTTGAATGGACAGTGCCTCGGGGCAGGTTATCTCCATGGTGTTGAATGGACAGTGCCTCGGGGCAGGTTATCTCCATGGTGTTGAATGGACAGTGCCTCGGGGCAGGTTATCTCCATGGTGTTGAATGGACAGTGCCTCGGGGCAGGTTATCTCCATGGTGTTGAATGGACAGTGCCTCGGGCAGGTTATCTCCATGGTGTTGAATGGACAGTGCCTTATCTCCATGGTGTTGAATGGACAGTGTTTATCTCCATGGTGTTGAATGGACAGTGCCTCGGGGCAGGTTATCTCCATGGTGTTGAATGGACAGTGCCTCGGGGCAGGTTATCTCCATGGTGTTGAATGAACAGTGCCTCGGGGCAGGTTATCTCCATGGTGTTGAATGGACAGTGCCTCGGGGCAGGTTATCTCCATGGTGTTGAATAGACAGTGCCTCGGGGCAGGTTATCTCCATGGTGTTGAATGGACAGTGCCTCGGGGCAGGTTATCTCCATGGTGTTGACTGGACAGTGCCTTGGGGCAGGTTATCTCCATGGTGTTGAATGGACAGTGCCTTGGGGCAGGTTATCTCCATGGTGTTGAATGGACAGTGCCTTGGGGCAGGTTATCTCCATGGTGTTGAATGGGCAGTGCCTTGGGGCAGGTTATCTCCATGGTGTTGAATGGACAGTGCCTTGGGGCAGGTTATCTCCATGGTGTTGAATGGACAGTCCCTTGGGGCAGATTATCTCCATGGTGATGAATGGACAGCACTGCTGTCTAGCCAACTATAATTCTACCATTTGTGAATAGGCCAGTAAACAGTTTGTTGACACAGTTAATTATACACACTGATTTCGTTTTACAATTGATTTTTGACCTCTCACTGTTTAATAGATAAACACACCTTGTATGTATTTTGATTGTCACCATTTTGTGGTTTAGAAAATAAATACATTACTACCTATTTTGAGGGGCCACAGGGAATTCTCCCAAATCTCAAGATGCTCTGTCCGCCTGTGTGTGTGTGTGTGTGTGTGTGTGTGTGTGTGTGTGTGTGTGTGTGTGTGTGTGTGTGTGTGTGTGTGTGTGTGTGTGTGTGTGTGTGTGTGTGTGTGTGTGTGTGTGTGTGTGTGTGTGTGTGTGTGTGTGTGTGTGTGTGGGAGGGAGGAAGGGAGGGGTTCTTGCCAAGCTGGGATCAGGTTTCTAACAAAGCAGTGTAAAATGTTCTATAAAATGTTCAATGCAAGACATAGACTATGATGCTCTGGACAATGATATATACAGTGACATAAATGTAAGCAAATTAATTTTGTCTAAATATGTGGACACCAAGAATGAGAAAGATTCAAACATGTTTCAATTTAAAAATCTGATTTAATTTTGCCATATGTTCCTACTTTACAGCTTGCAGCCTAACATGAAAGATTTAACAGGTCAATTGCATTTTTTACATTTAACCTTATTAATGTAGACCCAATGAACAATGATATAATGTGGTTAATGTGTTGTTTTTATGTACAGGCATTATAACCCCCACCTTGAATTCCATGAACAAAACTGTTAGAACTGAATTAATCAGACGTTTACGCGTCATATTGTTATAAATAAACTTGGTTGAGTGGTCAAAAACAAAATTCACCTATACCACAAGGGTGCATGACCTTGACCTTGACCTTGACCTAGCCCTTAAGTGTTCGATTTGTCTGCTCCTCAGCACCAAAAAGTGATGCATCAGACCCTCTGAGACATACTTAAACATCCCTGCTAGTTAATGGCAAAGCAATTTTGAGAATCCACTAAGGGCAAACAGTTAGGTTTGTCAGGAAGGTTACCTTATAACATGAGACCATGTTCTGTGGAATTGACTTACTTGACAAGCTCAACCCTTTTATTCCATGGGGAACATGTGTCTTACACTGACTTCTTCCAGCAGGCCTTGTGTGGTGCAGTTTTCTCCACTTCTTTTAAGGATGTTCTTGCTTCCTTCTGTGGAATGTAGTACATGATCTCCCGCCACAACAAACCAAGCACCAATAGAACTACCAAAACAAAAACACTGCTTATGGGAAAATCAAAGGAATACCTCCCAGATTGCAGTTCCTATGGCTTCCACTAGATGTCAACAGTCTTTAGAAAGAGTATCAGGCTTGGGTTTTTTTTATTAGTTAGAATGTGTAGTTTTTCTTGGTGGCTCTCAATTTGACTGTGGTGTTGTGACGCGCGTGGATGAGAGTGCACACTTCGTTATTTATCTCCGGTAATGAACATACTATTCTCAGTCTTAAATTGTATCATTTATTTACATATTAGGGTACCTGAGGATTGATTAGAAACGTTGTTTGACTTGTTTGAAAGAAGTTTATTGGTAACTTTTGGGATTCCTTTGTATGCATGTTGAACTAGTGGATCGGGTGGATTACTAAATGAAACGCGCCAACTAAACTGACTTTTTGAGGATATAAAGAAGGACTTTATCGAACAAAACAACCATTTGATGTGTAGCTGGGACCCTTGGGATTGCAAATAGAAGAAGATCTTCAAAGGTAAGTGATTTATTTTATCGCTATTTCTTACTTTTGTGACCCCTGTGCTGGTTTGGAAAATGTTTTTAATACTTTTGTGTGTGGGGCGCTGTCCTCAGATAATCGCACAGTATGCTTTTGCCGTTATATATTTATATTTCTGTCATTTGAATTTCGCACTCTGTTGTCGAGGTGGGTCGCTAGCGGAACGTTAAATAAACCAGGCAGGTGCGCCAAGAAAGTCAGAAATAGCGATATAATAAATGCCTTACCTTTGAAGATCTTCTTCTGTTGGCACTCCAAAAGGTCCGAGCTACATCACAAATTGTCCTTTTGTTCGATAAAGTCCTTCTTTATGTCCCCAAAAACTCAGTTTAGCTGGCGCGCTTCATTCAATAATCCACCGGTTTACCTCCTTCAAAATGCATACAAAATTAATCCCAAACGTTACAAGTCAAACAACGTTTATAATCAAACCTCAAGTACCCTAATATGTAAATAAACGATCAAATTTAAGACAGAGAATCGTTATTGTCTTTACCGGAGATAAACAACAAAGTACGCGCTCTCATTCCCGCGCATGAAAACACTACAGCCAAAATGGGAGCCACTTAAATGGGAGCCAATTCTAGCTCATTTACCCAGAAAAAAAAGCCTGAAACTCTTTCTAAAGACTGTTGACGTCTAGTGGAAGCCCTAGGAACTGCAATCTGGGAGGATTTCACACGATAATAAACATGACAGCCATTGGAAACAGTGGTAGACTGAAATCATTTTTGGGGGGGATGGTTTGTCCTCGGGGTTTCGCCTGCCATATCAGTTCTGTTATACTCACATATATTATTTTAACAGTTTTAGAAACATTAAAGTGTTTTCTATCCAAATATACCAATTATATGCATATCCTAGGTTCTGGGCTTGAGTAACAGTCAGTTTACTTTGGGCACGCTTTTCATCTGGACGTCAAAATACTGCCCCCTAGCCCAAAGAGGTTGACCAGGTAGACCAGTTGAGAACAAGTTCTCATTTACAACTGCGACCTGTCCAAGATAAAGCAAAGCAGTGACACAAAAACAACAACACGGAGTTACACATGGGATAAACAAACGTACAGTCAATAACACCATAGAAAAAGCTATATACAGTGTGTGCAAATGTAGTAAGATTAGGGAGGTAAGGCAATAAATAGGCCATAGTGGTGAAATAATTACAATTTAGCATTAACACTAGAGTGATAGATGTGCAGATGATGATGTGCAAGTAAAGATACTGGGGTGCAAAAGAGCAAAAATAAATAATAATATGGGGATGCTGTAGTTGGTTGGGCTAATCACAGATGGGCTGTGTACAGGTGCAGTGATCAGTAAGCTCCTCTGACAGCTGATGCTTGAAGTTAGTGAGGGAGATAAGACTCCAGCTCCAGTGATTTTTGCAATTCGTTCCAGTCATTGGCAGCAGAAAAAGGAACCTGATTCTAGATTTAAATTTGGATTGGAGATGCGAATGTGAATCTGGAAGGAGAGTTTACGGTCTGATGAGACACCTAGGTATTTGTAGTTGTCCACATATTCTAAGTCAGAACCGTCCAGAGTAGTGATGCTAGACGGGCGGGCAGAAGGAGTGTTGTATGGCATTGAAGCTCGTCTGGAGGTTTTTTAACACAGTGTCCAAAGAAGGGCCATACGTATACGGAATGGTGTCATCTGCGTAGAGGTGGATTAGAGAATCACCAGCAGCAAGAGCGACATCATATAGAGATATATACAGAGAAAAGAGTCGGCCCGAGAATTGAACTATGTGGCACCTCCACAGACTGCCAGAGGTCCGGACAACAGGCCCTCCAATTTGACACGCTGAACTCTATCTGAGAAGTAGTTGGTGAACCAGGCGAGGCAGTCATTTGAGAAACCAAGGCTGTTGAGTCTGCCGATAAGAATGCGATGATGGACAGAGTTTAAAACCTTGGCCAGGTCGAGGAAGACGGTTGCACAGTACTGTCTTTTATCAATGGAGGTTATGATATTGTTTAGGACCTTGAGCATGGCTGAGGTGCACCCATGACCAGCTCGGAAACCAGATTGCATAGCGGAGAACGTACGGTGGGATTCAAAATGGTCGGTGATCTGTTTGTTAACTTGGCTTTCGAAGACTTTAGAGAGGCAGGGCAGGATAGATATAGGACTGTAACAGTTCGGGTCTAGAGTGTCTCCCCCTATGAAAAGGAGAATGAGCGGGGAAGCTTGCCAATCTTTAGGGATCTTCGACAATACGAAAGAGAGGTTGAACAGGCTAGCAATAGGGGTTGCAACAATTTCGGCATACAATTTTAGAAAGAGAGGGTACAGATTGTCTAGCCTAGCTGATTAGTAGGGGTCCAGATATTGCAGCTCTTTCAGAACATCAGCTATCTGGATTTGGGTGAAGGGGAAGGGGCTTGGGCAAGTTGCTGCAGAGGGTGCAGAGCTGTTTGCCGGGGTAGGGGTAGCCAGGTGGAAAGCATGGCCTGCCGTAGAAAAATGCTTCTTGAAATTCTAAATTATCGTAGATTTATTGATGGTGACAGTGTTTCCTAGCCTCAGTGTGGTTGGCAGCTGGGAGAAGGTGCTCTTTTTCTCGATGAACTTTACAGTGTCCCAGAACTTTTTGGAGTTTGTGCTACAGAATGCAAATTTCTGTTTGAAAAAGCTAGCCTTTGCTTTCCTAACTGACTGTGTATATTGGTTCCTAACTTCCCTGAAAAGTTGCATATTGCGGGGGCTATTCGATGCTAATGCAGTACGCCACAGGATGTTTTTGTGCTGGTCAAGGGCAGTCAAGTCTGAAGTGAACCAAGGGCTATATTTTTCTTAATTCTAAATCTTTTGAATGGGGCATATTTAAGATGGTGTGGACAGCACTTTTAAAGAATAACCAGGCATCCTCTACTGATGGAATGAGGTCAATATCCTTCCAGGATACCCGGGCCAGGTTGATTAGAAAGACCTGCTTGCTGAAGTGTTTTAGGGAGCATTTGACAGTGATGAGGGATGGTCGTTTGACCGCGGATCCATTACGGACGCAGGCAATGAGTCAGTGATCGCTGAGATCCAGGTTGAAGACCACAGAGGTGTATTTAGAGGGCAGGTCGGTCAGGATGATATCTATGAGGGTGTCCATGTTTACGGATTTTGGATTGTACCTGGTAGGTTCCTTGATCATTTTTGTGAGTTTGAGGGTGTCTAGCTGAGATTGTAGGATGGCTGGGGTGTTAAGCATATCCCAGTTAAGTAGAAGAAAAGCAGAAGCTCGAACTGTTTGGGCACAGACCTGGATAGCCTGCAGAGTTCTGTCAGGCTATCTTTGCAGTAGATTGCAAATCCGCCCCCTTTCACAGTTCTATCTTGGCAGAAAATGTTGCAGTTCGGGATGGAAATTTCAGAATTATTATAATAATTATTTTGGTGGCCTTCCTAGATTCAGAAACGGCTAGGACATCAGGGTTGGTGGAGTGTTCTAAAGCAGTGAATAAACCAAACTTAGGGAGGAGGCTATAAATTATATGTAATTGTGTTCCTGCCCCCTCACCATCTATGATAAAGAATGTGACCTATACAGTTCATTGAACTTAAAATAAGTAAGGGGAGAATGGCTAAATAAAAGGCTCAATTTTACCATTCTGAACATATGCAATGCTCCTGCCTGTATGGAAGTCAAACAAATGGTACAATTAGCCTTTTATTTAGCCATTCTCCCCTTGTCTATAGAAGGGACGCACAATGTTTAAATGGCCCAAATGTTGATTTAGACATTCAAAAAATGTAACAGATGTTGACTATCACTAATGTCATGATATGTTCGGTAAGTAATAAATAAGTTGAAATATTTTGGTTAGACTATAACTATATATGGTCATATTATAAAGTATGAAAAGGTTTACTCATTCACATTATTCTTTTTGTATCATATTATCATATTTGTGTTTTAGTATACTTTCATTGTGTACTAGATCATATGGGTTGAAAATTGTTTTTTTCTCGGGCAAAAACAATTCCAAGTGAAAGCCGAAGGTCATATCTTTTTAGGACACACACACACACTACTAAATTAATAAAATATTGCCCTCTTGCTAGATTGATGACGAAACAGTGCAAAACGGCTGTCAGCTCAACTAGTTAATGGAAAATTATATATTAAAAGGGGTCAAATGTGTTCCACCCACAGCAGCTAACCACACAGCAGGTCTCTCTCTGTGTTTTTTCCTCCAGGGTAAAATAGCATATGTATTAATTAGGGCACACCATTGCAAAACATTGTGCAACAGAAAACCAAAACTAGTCCAGCTAGTCTCTCCTTGATTCAGTCATCCTTGAATTAAGGTAGCATTTGGACATTTGTCGAGATTTTTGTGTGTGTGTGTATATATATATATATATATATATATATATATATATATATATATATATATATATATATATATATATATACACAAAAATCTATATATTTGGATACATCTTCCCAATCTAAATCCACTAATATGGTATCTTCATGGCTTTGAATAATTTGTTCCATTATGATTACATTGTAGGAGTAGTAGTAGTAGTAACACCAATGATGGTAACACCAATGATGGTAACACCAATGGTACATTTTAGGTAAATTAGTCATTTTCTGAAATGGAGGCAAAAAAATGCTCAAATCTAAGGTCATCAACCCTTTTGAAATAATTTACTAAAGTGATAAGATTAATCATTTTGCTCACAATGTTATTTCCCTTCATTTAAATTGACTAACACCAAGTGACAATTTGGATTTATAGACACACCAAATTATCAATGGAATCCAGAAATGTACGACATAATGAATGGTGTGATTAGCTTATAATTGTATTAATATAGACCCCTCCCCCGACAACAGTTTGCCACTTGAGAGAATGCTTGGCCTGTTCAGTCTGTCTTTCATCTCAATTTAGTTCAGCCCTTGCTCAGATCTTGTTATGCAGGTGAATGAGGACCCAAAAGCGACTTGGCGAAAACAGAGTCTTTAATCCAGTAAAGTAAATATACAATCATAAAGCACAATTCCACTCGTAATGACGAGAACAGACTGGAGACTCGATCATGAACTGCAGGTTGCCTCGGGAAGGCACTTGAACGTAGCAGACTCAGACACCTGCTCACCACGCAGCATCTGAGGGAAACACGACACGACAGGGCGATACACAGACACAGCACGGTGAACAATAGACAAGGATCCGACAGGGCAGAAACGGAAAACAAGGGGAGAAATAGGGACTCTAATCAGAGAAAAAGATAGGGAACAGGTGTGGGAAGACTAAATGATTGATTAGGGGAATAGGAACAGCTGGGAGCAGGAACGGAACGATAGAGAGAAGAGAGAGAGGAAGGGAGAGAGAAAAAGGGGAACGAACCTAAAAAGACCAGCAGGGGGAAAACGAACAGAGGGAAAAGAAAAATGACAAGACAATATAAGACAAAACATGACAGATCTAGCTTAAATTAAGTAGCTTTTATTTATTGTTATTATATAAAATGTTATCCTAGTTTAGTTTGTTACTCTCTTGCTGTACAGTGTCCTTAGGTTTTTTGAAAGGCGCTTGAAATCACATATTTTATAATTAAACTGTGATGTTCAAGGTAGTAACACCAATGACATAAAACTGAGGGACACACATTATACTATATATATGTTTTGCTTGTATTGATCTATATAATATATTAAAAACTTTTGTTCACAGTTCCGCACTCAAAATAATAGATAGATATTGTATCTCTAAATCCCCAAAACATGTCACTACACCCTCTACACATTACCAGTAGACAATACAATTTTCTATCCCCCAGTAGTATAAACACTCCAAACAGCCTGCCCGACCGCTCAAAGTCGTCCGCATGGCCCTAAAGCACACCGTTGCACATTTTGTACCACATTCCAATGAAAAACTGGGGGGGAACAAAAATGCAGTTTCAGAATATGGGGTGGACATGTCCCCGTCCCCAGTGAAAGTTGTGCCCCTGTACTCTATGGTGCTGCACACTTTGACACTATCTCATACCATCTCCCCAACCTGGGGCCTGCCAATCCCAGTTCTCCCTAGAGATTCTCCCCAGAGCTCCCAGTCTCTCTCTGTCTGTTTTATCTTAGTGGAGCTACTAGAGCTTATTACATTTTTTAGGTCTGGACAGGTCTTTAGCTAAACCTGCTTTAAACCTCCCCTATGTCATCTCCCTCCTTGTATAGAGGACATAAGCATGGGTGTAAGGGTCAGTTCTATATCTACTCTCTTCTCTCTCCAGTCTAGGCTGTTTCTCACTGAGCCCATAGATGTGGGGGTTTTACACCAACATTTCCTTACAGAGATGAGCTGGTGACTTTTGACACCTCCCCACCTCCACTGATGAGAATAAAGGTAGTGCTGCAAAGAAGGACCTAGAAAATCTGCAGCTGGCCCAGAACAGTGCAACACATCTTGCCCTTCAATGTACACAGTATGCATGTCAGTCTCTCTGACATTGAGTGCATTAATAATTTTAAAATATATATTATTGTGTTGAAAATTCCAAATTGTCTGTATAATCAACTTACATATAGCTCTGACAGACATACTTACCCCAACAGACATGCCACGAGAGGTCTCTGAGGTATGCAGGTAGCCAATCAGGTTAAGAGCGTTGGGCCGGTAACCAAAAGGTTGCTGGTTTGAATCCCTGAGCCGGCAAGGTGGAAAGATCTGCTGTTCTGCTCCTGAGCAAGGCAGTTAACCTTCAACAAAAACTGCTCCCCGGGCTCCAATGACATCGATTAAGGCAGTCCCCTGCACCTCTCTGATTCAGAGGGGTTGGGTTAAATGCAGAACATACATTTCGGTGAAATGTGTTCAGTTGTGCAACTGACTAGGTATCCCCTTTCCATTTCCCTCTTCACAGTCCCCAAATTCAGAATGAATGAAAGGCAATGCACAGTATTATATAGAGCTATTATCACACCTAGTTAATGAATATGTACAGTATATGCAGTAAGTCTGTAATGTATTTTTGTCAGTAATGTCCCTTTCGTTATGTGTCAGAAAGACTATCAGGAAGACTATCTGGAAGACTATCTGTTGCCATTTACTTCGACTAATGGGGATCCCAATAAAATCAACAACAAAAGAACATTAATTCCTCTCTTGTTCAGAGTGGCAGGCGTGTGAGGCGTTGATGTAACTCTGGGCTATATTTAGCTGATTATTCTGAAAGTGTTGATTTTGAACTCTTTTGCGCTGATTAGTGTGGACGTGCGCGTCTTGGCCGGAGGTGGAGCTGGCCCAGTGAAGGGGAAAGGAGCAGAGGGAGACAGCCAGAAGTTACGGTCCCTGTCAGCCAGTACAGCCCACTGAGATAATTGGAGCACAGGCTTCGGGCTGAAGCCTGAACGCTGAGAGGATAGGAGCAGAGCTATGGGCCAGTCTGGTTCTGTACACAGAACTTCTCCATAACCACAACATAGGCTATACAACTCTCCACCAGGGGACACAATTTCCTCAGAGACGATGTCATTTTTATGTTTTCTATGTGAAAAGACTACTCTTTTTTTGTTTTAGAGTTCGCAAGGTATGAAAAACATTTACCCAGATTCTGCAATGAATTGTTCTGTTTTACAATAGACTATTGGTTTGAACATTTGAACAACACATTCTTGCTGTTTATGTACCAGCCTTTGAGAATGAAAGGTTACACATTTCAAACCATCCATGCTGCATGTTGTTTTCCCTTCATCATCAAAATATTTGTTCTCTTTATCCTTCATTCTAAATATAGTGGCATTAACCAGGATGGCCAAAGTTCCAAAAGCTGGGCCTACAATAGTGTCTAAGTGTATATCATACTGTACAAAAGATTTTGCATGAGACTCTTATGTGATTTTTAAATTATTTGTTGGTCTGATGTGATAAGTAAGGAGCATCCAGATGCTGCACTTGATGAATTTATGAAATCGATTCTTACAATTATTGATAAACTTGCACCTGTGTTAAGAAACATACTGTTAGAACTTTAAGGCTCCATGGATTGATGAGAAATGTAAAAACTGTAGGGAAGAGATGGGGCAAAAGGAGTGGCTAATAAGTCTGTCTGCACATCTGACTGGCTGACTTACTGGAAATTGAGAAATTCTGTCACTAAACTCAGCAAAAAGAAGAGGAAACTGTATTTTGAAGCCAAGATCAATGATATAGAGAATAATGGAAAAAATTATGGGCAGAAAGATAAATTCAACTCCTTCATTCATTTAAGAAGGCTTACTCATCACAAAACCATTTCATGTTGCTGATTATTTTCATTATCTTGGCAAAGTGGGCAAATTTAGGCAGGAAATGCCAACAACGAACAATGAGCCATCGTACTCATGTAAAAAAATAATAATAATAATAATGCAAGAGAAGTATTGCAAGTTTGATTTTTGTAAAGTTAGTGTGGGAGAGATGGAAACATTATTGTTATCGATTAATAAAGATCAACCTCCTGGCATTGACAATCTATAGCTTTCCATGTAAGTACAATGCTACTTCTCCGCAAACAAATTAGCAACAGACTTTCAGCATGCTTATAGACAAGAGCACTCAACATTTACTGCACTGACACAAATGCCTGATGATTGTTTGAAATAAATTGATTATAAGAAGATTGTGGGAGAGATACTATTAGATTTCATTGCAGCCTTTGATATTGTTGACCATAACCTGTTATTGAGAAAACATATGTGTTATGGCCATATTGTGGATTCAGAGCTTTCTATTTTTTAATTTTTAATTTTTTTCACCTTTATTTAACCAGGTAGGCTAGTTGAGAACAAGTTCTCATTTGCAACTGCGACCTGGCTAAGATAAAGCAAAACAGTGTGACACAGACAACAACACCGAGTTACACATGGAGTAAACAACAAACAAGCCAATAACACAATAAACAAGTCAATGACACAGTAGAAAAAATAAAGTCTATATACATTGTGTGCAAAAGGCATGAGAGGTAGGCAATAAATAGGCCATAGGAGCGAATAATTACAATTTAGCAGATTAACACTGGAGTGATAAATGAGCAGATGATGATGTGCAAGTAGAGATATTGGTGTGCAAAAACAGTACGGGGATGAGGTAGGTAGATTGGGTGGGCTATTTACAGATGGACTATGTACAGCTGCAGCGATCGGTTAGCTATCTAATAGAACTCAGAGGCTTTTCTTTAATGAAAGCTTCTTTAATGTCAAACAAAGTGTGGTGTACCGCAGGGCAGCTCTCTATGCCCTCTACTCTTTTTCTTAATTTTTTACCAATAACCTGCCACTGGCATTAAAACCTCTTGCGACGAGCAATCCCGGATCCGGGATCGTAATCATAGCCTCAAATGAATTAGCATAACGCAGCAGACATAAATACCCCTAGTAACTTTTCCTATTCATGAAACTTGCAAATGAAATGAAATAAATATATTCAAACACAAGCTTAGCCTTTTGTTAATAACACTGTCATCTCAGATTTTCAAAATATGCGTTACAGCCAACGCTAGACAAGCATTTGTGTAAGTTTATCATGGCATAATGCTATGCTAGGCTCTGCTGGCAGCAGGCAACATTTTCACAAGAATAAGAAAAACAACCAAATTAAATAATTTACCTTTGAAGAACTTCGGATGCTTTCACTCAGGAGACTCCCAGTTAGATAGCAAATGTTCCTTTTTTCCAAAAATATTATTTTGTAGGCGAAATAGCTTCCGTTTGTTCATCATGCTTGGCTGAGAAATTGGCTGCTTTTCCTTCACTCTGCAGTCCAACTAAACCCGAACCAAAAATCTCCAATTTGGACTCAATAAGTCTCCAATAAGTCTCTTCTTCTTATTGGTGTCCTTCAGTAGTGGTTTCTTTGCAACAATTTGACCATGAAGGCTTGATTCACTAAGTCTCCACTGGACAGTTTATGTTGAGATGTGTCTGTTACTTGAACTCTGTGAAGCATTTATTTGAGGTGCAGTTAACTCTAATGAACTTATCCTCTGCAGCAGAGGTAACTCTGGGTCTTCCTTTCCTGTGATGGTCCTCATGACCTTCATTATAGCGCTTGATGGTTTTTGTGAATGCAATTGAAGATTTCATGACTGATTGAATTATTATCTGAAAGTAATGATGGACTGTCAATCAATCCATCAAATGTATTTATAAAGCCCTTCTTACAGCTGATGTCACAAAGTGCTGTACAGAAACCCAGCCTAAAACCCCAAACAGCAAAAAATGCAGGTGTAGAAGCACGGTGGCTAGGAAAAACTCCCTAGAAAGGCCAGAACCTAGAAAAAACCTAGAGAGGAACCAGGCTATAAGGGGTGGCCAGTCCTCTTCTGGCTGTGCCGGGTGGAGATTATAACAGAACATGACCAAGATGTTCCAATATTCATAGAGGACCAGCAGGGTCAAATAATAATAATCACAGTGGTTGTCAAGGGTGCAACAGATCAGCACCTCAGGAGTAAATGTCAGTTGGCTTTTCATAGCCGATCATTCAGAGTATCTCTACCGCTCCTGCTGTCTCAAGAGAGTTGAAAACAGCAGGTCAGCACGTCCGGTGAACAGGTCAGGGTTCCATAGCCGCAGGCAGAACAGTTGAAACTGGAGCAGCAGCACGGCCAGGTGGCCTGGGGACAGCAAGGAATCATCAGGCCAGGTAGTCCTGAGGCATGGTCCTAGGGCTCAGGTCCTTCAAGAGAGAAAGAAAAAAGAGAGAGAGAGAGAGAGAGAATTAGAGAGAGCATACTTATATTCACAAAGGACACTGGATAAGACAGGAGAAACACTTCAGATATAACAGACTGACTCTAGCCCCCCGACACATAAACCACTGCAGCATAAATACTGGAGGCTGAGACAGGAGAGGTCGGGAGACACTGTGACCCCATCCGTCGATACCCTCAGACAGGGCCAAACAGGCAGGATATAACCCCACCCACTTTGCCAAAGCACAGCCCCCACACCCCTAGAGTGATATCTTCAACCACCAACTGAGACAAGGCCGAGTATAGCCCACAAAGATCTCCGCCACGGCACAACCCAAGGGGGTGCGCCAACCTGGACAGGAAAATCATGCCAGTGACTCAACCCACTCAAGTGACGCACCCCTCCCAGTGACGGCATGGAAGAGCACCAGTAAGCCAGTGACTCAGCCTCTGTAACAGGGTTAGAGGCAGAGAATCCCAGTAGAGAGAGGGGAACCGGCCAGGCAGAGACAGCAAGGGCGGTTTGTTGCTCCAGTACCTTTCTGTTTACCTTCACACTCCTGTGCCAGACTATACTCAATCATAGGAGATGAGTCTTCAATAAAGACTTAAAGGTTGAGACTGAGTCTGCATCACTCACATGGGTATGCAGACCATTCCATAAAAATGGAGCTCAATAGGAGAAAGCACTATCTCCAGCTGTTTGCTTAGAAAGTCTAGGAACAGTAAGGAGGCCTGCATCTTGTGACCGTAGCGTACGTGTAGGTATGTACGGCAGGACCAAATTGGAAAGATAGGTAGGAGCAAGCCCATGTAATGCTTTGAAGGTTAGAAGTAAAACCTTGAAATCAGCCCTTGCCTTGACAGGAAGCCAGTGTAGAGAGGCTAGCACTGGAGTATTTTTTTGGTTCTAGTCAAGATTCTAGCAGCCGTGTTTAGCACAAACTGAAGTTTATTTAGTGCTTTTGTAACAGTATAATTTTAAACCGTCCCCTCGCCCATACCCGGGCGCAAACCAGGGACCTTCTGCACACATCAACAACAGTCACCCACGAAGCATCGTTACCCATCGCTCCACAAAGGCCGCGGCCCTTGCAGAGCAAGGAGAACTACTACTTCAAGGTCTCAGAGCAAGTGACGTAAGCGATTGAAACGCCAGCTAGCGCGCACCGCTAACTAAGCTAGCCGATTCACATCCGTTACACTTTATCCAGGTAGCCGGAAAGTAGAGCATTGCAGTAGTCTAACCTAGAAGTGACAAAAGCATAGATACATTTTTCTGCATTGCTTTTGGAGAGAAAGTTTCAGAATTTTGCAATGTTACGTAGATGGAAAAAAGCTGTCCTTGAAACAGTCTTGATATGATCGTCAAAACAGAGATCAGGGTCCAGAGTAACACCGAGGTCCTTCACAGTTTTATTTGAGAAGACTGTACAACCATCAACATTAATTGTCAGATTCAACAGAAGATCTCTTTGTTTCTTCGGACCTAGACCAAGTATCTCTGTTTTGTCCGGGTTTAAAAGTAGAACATTTACATAAGTATTCAGACCCTTTACTCAGAACTTTGTTGAAGCATTCTTCTCTGCAGATCCTCTCAAGCTCTGTCAGGGTGGACGGGGAGTGTCGCTGCACAGCTATTTTCATGGTCTCTCCAGAGATGTTCGATCAGGTTCAAGTCCGGGCTCTGGCTGGGCCACTCAAGGACATTCAGAGACTTGTACAGAAGCCACTCCTAAATTGTCTTGGCTGTGTGCTTAGGATAATTTTCCAGTTGAAGGTGAACATTCGCCCCAGTCTTAGGTCCTGGACCTTCTGGAGCATGTTTTCATCAAGGATCTCTCTGTACTTTGCTCCGTTCATCTTTTCCTCGATCCTGACTAGTCTCCCAGTCCCTGCCGCTGAAAAATATCCCCACAGCATGACGCTGCCACCACCATGCTTCACCATAGGGATGGTGCCAGGTTTTCTCCAGACTTGACGCTTGGCATTCAGGCCAAAGATTTCAATCTTGGTTTCATCAGACCAGAGAATCTTGTTTCTCATGGTCTGTCCTTTTGTCAAACTCCAAGCGGGCAATCATGTGTCTTTTACGGAGGAGTGGCTTCCTTCTGCCCACTCTACCATAAAGGCCTGATTGGTGGAGTGCTGCAAATATGGTTGTGCTTCTGGAAGGTTCTCCCACCTCCACAGAGGAACTCTGGAGCTCTCTTAGAGTGACCATCGGGTTCTTGGTCACGTCTATGACCAAGGCAATTCTCCCCCGATTGCTCAGTTGGTCCCGGCGGCCAGCTCTAGGAAGAGTGTTGGTGGTTCCAAACGTATTCCATTTAAGAATGATGGAGGCCACTGTAATTCTTGGGGACCTTCAATGATGAAGAAATGTTTTGGTACCCTTCCCATATATGTGCCTAGACAAAATCCTGTCTCGGAGTTCTACGTACAATTCCTTCGACCTCATGGCTTGATTTTTGCTCTGATGCCCTGTCAACTGTGGGACCTTATATCGACAGGTGTGTGCCTTTCCAAATCACGTAGAATCAATTGAATTTATCACAGGTAGACTCCAATCAAGTCGTAGAAAGATCTCAAGGATGACCAATGGAAACAGGATGCAACTGAGCTCAATTTCGAGTCTCATACCAAAGGGTCTTAATACAAGGTCTTTCTGTTTGTTTTTTAATACATTTGCAAAAATGTCTAAACACTTGTTTTCGCTTTGTCATTATGGGGTATTGTGTGTAGATTGATAAGATTTTTAAAAAATCCATTTTAGAATAAGGCAGTAATGTAACAAAATGTGGGAAAGGTCAAAGGGTCTTAATACTATTTGAATGCACTGAATACATGTATATATGAGACAGAGACAGAGACAGACAGAGAGAGACAGAGAGAGAGACAGAGAGTTCAGTGGATGTGGGTATCTGAGCGATCATTGCCAGTCGGACGGTCAGTGGAATCCCAGCCAAGCTGTTCGGTGGACCTGTGAACTTCATGCTCTGTTTGTTTGGCTCCCAGGTGGTTGGCAATGAATGCAGAGGTTACCGAGAGAAATGTCAGACTGCTGAGAGGGAATTCTGTTGTAATCAGAGCAAAAAGTCAGAACCGGAGGATCAGTAGGGCTAATAAGAATGAAGACATGAGGTTGAATATTCCACACGTGTAAGGGAACCTCGGGTCAGATCTAAGCTGGGGGTCAGTTAAGCTGAAGGTCAGATGTTTAGATGCATGGTTTGATGTCACAGGGAAGAATGACCTCCTGTTTAGCATATCTTAGCAGATGCTATAGTCTTTAGGGAAACAGTTAGCATGACTTGGCATTGAGTATGTAGGATATGTTCTTTACCTAGCAGTTAACGTGACTTCACAAACATTAGATAGGAAGATATGGCATGCATGCATGGGGCGGCAGGGTAGCCTAGTGGTTAGAGCGTTAGACTAGTAACCGGAAGGTTGCGAGTTCAAACCCCTGAGCTGACAAGGTACAAATCTGTCATTCTGCCCCTGAACAGGCAGTTAACCCACTGTTCCCGGCCGTCATTGAAAATAAGAATGTGTTCTTAACTGACTTGCCTGGTTAAATAAAGGTAAAATAAAAAATAAATACTGCAGTCATAAACATGTGGGAAGGTGGTATGTACCACATACGACTGGGGAAAATCCACTTGAACTCCCCTCCAACTTGAAATTGCTTGTGGGGAAATGTATCTATCATAGCTCCGACTTCTTCCACATTCTGACCTCTGACGTGACCTACTATGGAAATGCCCTCGATAACAACATTTTAAGTAGTTAAATGTAACAACAAAACATTATTTATAAAAAGAAATACAGTGCCTTGCGAAAGTATTCGGCCCCCTTGAACTTTGCGACCTTTTGCCACATTTCAGGCTTCAAACATGAAGATATAAAACTGTATTTTTTTGTGAAGAATCAACAACAAGTGGGACACAATCATGAAGTGGAACGACATTTATTGGATATTTCAAACTTTTTTAACAAATCAAAAACTGAAATATTTAGCTTGCAGGTAGCATCTTGACATACACGAGATAAGAAGTTATAGCCTTTCGCTAGCAGTTAGCGTATCTTAGCATACAGTATGGAAAACTATGGTCTTTAGCTAGTGTAACAGTATAGACTTTACGTCCGTCCCCTCGCCCCGACCTGGGCGTGAACCAGGGACGCTCTGCACACGTCAACAGTTACCCTCGAAAAATCGTTACCCATCGCTCCACAAAAGCCGCGGCCCTTGCAGGGCAAGGGGAACTACTACCTCAAGGTCTCAGAGCAAGTGACATCACCGATTGAAACGCCACTAGCGCGCACCACCACTAACTAGCCATTTCACATCGGCTACACTAACAGTTAACATGTTTTAGCACACAGCATGTGTAACAGTATAACTTTAGACCGTCCACTCGCCCATACCCGGGCGCAAACCAGGGACCCTCTGCACACATCAACAACTGACACCCACGAAGCATCGTTACCCATCGCTCCACAAAAGCCGCCGCCCTTGCAGCGCAAGGGGAACAACTACTTCAAGGTCTCAGAGCAAGTGACACCGATTTAAACGCTATTTAGCGCGCACCACCGCTAACTAAGCTAGCCGTTTCACATGGAAAGCTATGCCCTTTGGCTAAGTGTTAGCATGTCTTAGCATGCAGCATGGGAAGCTATGGTCTTTAGCTAGCAGTTAGCGTATCGAAGCAGCACACAATATGGGAAGCTATGGCCTTTTGGGACAGTACTTGGTTGCTGCTTTAGTGGCATCACCCTTCTACTACAACCTCATTATCCCTGAAGATTAAAGGACTTTGCTGTATGATGAGAGATTTGTCTTAAATTATCCACAGAAATAAAACATTATTATTTATGAGAAAGTCAATTTTATTCAAGTGTCTTATTCTGTTCTTGTTCGTGTCAACGTCACCCCACAAAGAACATATTCTTTTGGTGATTTATAAATGCATTGAAATGGAAGCTGTGTCATGGGAAGACAATTCCAAGGACATCAACTCGTTAAAAAGCCACACTGTCTGTCTGAATAACTTGTCTAACACACCCAACTCATAAAAGTGCCACCCTTCAGCCTATACAGGAATCTAACAGCGTTCTTTATGGAAAATACTCAGAGAATAGAATTCAATTGTGGCACTATATACAGTACTGTAGGCGTATGCATGTACTATTTTGTGTATGTGTATGATTTACTGCTTGATGTGATGGTAAAAACCCTTTAACGGTACCGTAAGCGGTCGTTGTAGAGCCCATTCCACAAAGGGTTCTACCTGGAAACAAAACGTTTCTCCTGCGGGGACAGCTGAAGAACCCTTTTGGAACCCTTTATCTAAGAGAGTACTGTATATGTGTAGATGTACCGAATGCGAGTTTATCTGTGTCATGTATAGTGCATGCGTGAAATGTGTGTGTGTGTTTGTGTGTGTTCCAGTCCTGAGAGTGGTGCTGTGTTGAAATGTGACGTTTGAGCTGTCTTCTGTGGACACACACACACACACATTCACTCTTTGACACGCAAAGATACAAATAATTGGTACTGTCAGGACACAGCCTGTCTCCCCATCTCTCTATTCCTGTCCTCCTGTACACGCATGTGATCCAACCAATGAGATGAATCTATATTCTGTTTAGTCATGTTACTGTAAATATAATAACCAAATTATTTCCCTCCTGTGTTCCTCAAGTACTAACACAACTGTGCTTAGAGAAAACAACATTTGCAGTGGTGCAAAGTAGCATATTACAGTGTATAACAACAAAGAGCACAATATCAACTGTCATTGAGTGAGCAAGAAAATTAAGCAACATATAGGAGGGGACACGTGTTGACAGGACAGCATACATTATGTTAAAGTGACACACTGTGCCAAAAACCAGCTTGCTTTAAGTAACACATTCAAATATTTTTAAACACACATTCTGTCGTCGTATCATAATTATGGATCTTCTGTCATCATCATCCCACACAAGGTTCAGGATGTGGCATCATCCATCATCACAAGGCCACTCAATAAGATCCAGCTATGACTCACTGCTCCATCTGGATTCTAATCAAGTTCCCATTGAAGATGGAGTGACATTGATTTACACTCGTTAAGACTGACTCCAGTGAACTCTGACATGAGAAGAGTCAAATATCAATTGAGTGTAGTCTTTCATTCTTGCTTTCATCTTTCATTCTTTTCTCATGTACAGCTATTTTTATACCCAAATGGCTCTTTCTTCCACCTTCCTTTCCATCTTACCCTCAAAGGTTTGTTTCCTCTCACTGGGCACAAACTGGTCAAATCAATGTTGTTGTTGTCCACTTGTGAAGTGGAATCTACAGTGCCTTGCAAAAGTATTCATCCCCTGGGTGTTTTTCATATTCTGTAGCATTACAAAATAGTCTAAATTGGTGAAGTATATGCATATGTATTCACCCCCTTTGCTATGAAGCCCCTTAATAAGATCTGGTGCAACCAACTACCTTCAGAAGTCACATTATTAGTTAAATAAAGTTCACCTGTGTGCAATCTAAATGTCACATGATCTCAGTATATATACACCTGTTCTGAAAGGACCAGAGTCTGCAACACCACTAAGCAAGGAGCACCACCAAGCAAGCGGCACCATGAAGACCAAGGAGCTCTCCAAACAGGTCAGGGACAAAGTTGTGAAGAAGTACAGATCAGGGCTGGGTTATAAAAAAATATCAGAAACTTTGAACATCCCACTGAGCACAATTAAATCCATTATTTAAAAAATGGAAAGAATATGGAACCACAACAAACTTGCCAGAGAGAGCCGCCCACCAAAACTCACAGGCCAGGCAAGGAGGGCATTAATCAGAGAGGCAACAAAGAGACCAAAGATAACCCTGAAGGAGCTGCAAAGCTCCACAGCAGAGATTGGAGTGTCTGTCCATAAGGACCACATTAAGCCGTACACTCCACAAAGCTGGGCTTTACGTAAAAGTGGCCAGAAAAAAAGCCATTGCTTAAATAAAAAAATAAGCAAACACATTTGGTGATGGCCCAAAGGCATGTGGGAGACAACCCAAACACATGGGAGAAGGTACTCTGGTCAGATGAGACTAAAATTGAGGGTTTTGGCCATCAAGGAAAATGCTATGTCAGGCGCAAACCCAACACCTCTCATCACACCAAGAACACCATCCCCACAGTGAAGCATGGTGGTGGCAGCATCAATCTGTGGGTATTTTTTTCACCGACAAGGGCTGAGAAACTGGTCAAAATTGTAGGAATGTTGGGTGGCGCTAAATACAGTGAAATTCTTGAGGGAAACCTGTTTCAGTCTTCCATAAATTTGAGACTGGGACGGAGGTTCACCTTCCAGCAGGACAATGACCCTAAGCATACTGCTAAAGCAACACTTGAGTGGTTTAAGGGGAAACATTTAAATGCCTTGGAATGGCCTAGTCAAAGCCCAGACCTCAATCCAACTGAGACTCTGTGGTATGACTTAAAAATTGCTGTACACCAGCGGAACCCATCCAACTTGAAGCAGCTGGAGCAGTTTTGCCTTGATGAATGGGAAAAAATCCCAGTGGCTAGATGTGCCAAGCTTATAGAGACATACCCAAAGAGGCTTGCAGCTGTAATTGCTGCGAAAGGTGGATCTACAAAGTAAGGGTGGGGGGGGGGGGTGAATAGTTATGCACGCTCAAGTTCAGTTTTTTGGTCTTATTTCTTGTTTGTTTCACAATCCAAAATATTTTGCATCTTGAAAGAGGTAGGCATGTTGTGTAAATCAAATGATACAACCCCCCCCCCAAAAAAATCTATTTTAATTCCAGGTTGTAAGGCAACAAAATAGGAAAAATGCCAAGGGGGTGAATACTTTTGCAAGCTACTGTAGAGCTTCGAGACAGGATTGTGTCTAGGCACAGATCTGGGCAAGAGCACCAAAACATTCTGCAATATTGACGGTCCCCAATTTTAAATATTTAACATGTATCTTAAAAAATGTATTTTTTTCCCCCATATGGTTTGATATAAAACACGCCACTGTCAACCACTCATCTCAGGTGGCAGAACCGGCCCCAAACAACCTGCATATGTAAACTATAAGGGAGACTATGGAAGGAGCCCAAGGAGCCCACTGAGAATTGGGTAATATTTGGTAGATAATGAGATTACAACCTTTTTTCGCCCACTCTAAAAGACGGCCAAAAGTTTGTTGAATTCCATATGTGTTATCACTATGCTTTCAACTATCTAAAACAATAACCAAATTCTAGTGGAAAATCTGTGTTTGATTTTTGGTTTAGATGTCTGCTAAATGTCTTACTGTGCTTTCAACCATTTAAAAGCACAACAAAGTTCAAATGGGAATAAAATGTCAGATATTTTGTTTATTTATTCAATTTAATGCATTATCACTGTGCTTCACCCAATACCACAACCAAATGACCTGGATTGCAGTTGAGATGACATTAAATCAAATCAAATCAAAACTTAAAGATGACATTAAAGTACATGGTGCAAGTGATAAATGCCATTTGAGATTATGTGCAGGTTATTACAGCAATTGTGAACATTTCCACAGACCTGCGACCCTGAACATGCACGCATTCTATGATTACATTAAGAAAGACATTTATTTTTTCATTACTGTCAAAGTGGCCATTAGGCTATTTACTGTCTTACAAAAGTGATATTGAATATCAACATTTAAAGGGGATATCTCCTGCTTGGATAGTTCCATCTGAGTCACTTGCTCAATCCTATTCTTTAACCTATCTCTTGGGGTATGTCTCTATAAGATTGGCACATCTAGCCACTGGGATTTTTGCCCATTCATCAAGGCAAAACTGTTCCAGCTCTTTCAATTTGGATGGGTTCCGCTGGTGTACAGCAGTTTTTAAGTCACATCACAGTTTGGGTGGGGTCTAAGGTTTAACTAGGCCATCCCAATATATTTAAATGTTTCCCCTTAAACCATTCGGCAGCATAGCCAGCGTAGCCTAGTGGTTAGAGCGTTGGACTAGTAACCGGAAGGTTGCAAGTCCAAACCCCCGAGCTGACAAGGTACAAATCTGTCATTCTGCCCCTGAACAGGCAGTTAACCCACTGTTCCTAGGCCGTCATTGAAAATAAGAATTTGTTCTTAACTGACTTGCCTAGTTAAATAAAGGTAAAATAAAAAATAAAATACAATTCAAGTGTTGCTTTAGCAGTATGATAGGGGTTGACCACATTTCACTGTGGGGATGTCCTGCTGGAAGGTAAACCTCCATTCCAGTCTCAAATCTCTGGAAGACTGAAACAGGTTTCCCTCAAGAATTTCCATGTATTTAGCGCCATCCATCATTTCTTCAATTTTGACCAGTTTCCCAGTCCCTGCCGATGAAAAACATCCCCGCAGCATGATGCTGCCACCACCATGCTTCACTGTAGGGATGTTCTCGGGGTGATGAGAGGTGTTGGGTTTGCACCAGACATAGCGTTTTCCTTGATGGCCAAAACCAAAAATGTTGTCTCATCTGACCAGAGTAGCTTCTTCCATATGTTTGGGGAGAAATAGCGTGAAAATGAATCACTGACCTTTGATGATCTTCACCGAATGGCACTCCCAGGACTCCATGTTAGACAATAAATGTGTGTTTTCATCTTTATGTCCAAAAACCTAATTTGAAATAGGTGCGTTGTGTTCAGCAATGCATTGTCTCAAAATAAAATCTGGTGAAAGTGCAGAGAGCCTCATCAAATTACAGAAATACTCATCATAAACATTGATCTAAGATACAAGTGTTACGCATACGATTATAGATAAACTTCTCCTTAATGCAACCGCTGTGTCAGATTTTTTAAAAAACTTTACGGTAAAAGCACACCATGCAATTATGGTCAGCGTCAAGCCACAGAAAAACCAAGGAGAGGTGTCACAAAACTCAGAAATAGCATTATAAATATTCACTTACCTTTGATGATCTTCATCGGAATGCACTCCCAGGAATTAGTTTAGTCCAGTAGTCCAAATGCACAACGCGCGAGCACTCCAGAAGAAAAGTTTAAAAAAGTAACATTACAGTTCGTAGAAACATGTCAAACGATGTCTAGAATCAATCTTTAGGATGTTTTTATCATAAAACTTCAATAATATTCCAACCGGACAATTCCTTTGTCTTAGAAACGAAAGGGAATGCAGCTCGCTCTCAAGGCCGCACGCGTGATTTAGCTCATTATTCGTTCCCCCTTCACAGTAGAAGCCTGAAACAAGGTTCTAAAGACTGATGGCAGCTAGTGGAAGCCTTGGGAAGTGCAATCTGACCCAATTTACCCTGTGTATTGGATAGGCAAAGACTTGAAAACCTACAAACCTCAGATTTCCCACTTCCTGGTTGGATTTTTATCTCAGGTTTTTGCCTGCCATATGAGTTATGCTATGCTCACAGACATCATTCAAACAGTTTTAGAAACGTCAGAGTGTTTTCCATCCATATCTACTAATTGTATGCATATTCTAGCTTCTGTGCCTGAGTAGCAGGCAGTTTATTCTGGGCACCTTATTCATTCAAGCTACTCAATACTGCCCCCCAGTCCCAAATAAGTTAAGCAATTACTTTTTCTGGCCACTCTTCTGTAAAGCCCAGCTCTGTGGAGTGTATGGCTTAATGTGGTCCTATGGAAAGATACTCCAATCTCAGCTGTGGAGCTTTGCAGCTCCTTCAGGGTTGTCGTTGGTCTCTTTGTTGCCTATCTGATTAATGCCCTCCTTGCCTGGTCTGTGAATTCTGGTGGGTGGCCCTTTCTTGGCAGGTTTGTTGTGGTTCCATATTCTTTTCATTTTTTAAATCATGGATTTAATGGTGCTCAGTGGGATGTTCAAAGTTTCTGATATTTTTTATAACCCAACCCTGATCTGTACTTCTCCACAACTTTGTCCCTGACCTGTTTGGAGAGCTCCTTGGTCTTCATGATGCCGCTTGCTTGGTGGTGCCCCTTGCTTAGTGGTGTTGCAGACTCTGGGGCATTTCAGAACAGGTGTATATATAGTGAGATAATGTGACAGATCATGTGACACTTAGATTGCACACAGGTGGACTTTATTTAACTAATAATGTGACTTCTGAAGGTATTTGGTCTCACCAGATCTTATTTAGGGGCTTCATAGCAAAGGGGGTGAATACATATGCACGCACCACTTTTCCATTTTTATTATATATATATATATTTATTTTTTAACAAGTTATTTTTTTTTCATTTCGCTTCACCAATTTGGACTATTTTGTGTATGTCCATTACATGAAATCCAAATAAAAATCTATTTAAATTACAGGTTGTAATGCAACAAAATAGGAAAAACGCCAAGGGGGATGAATTGTTTTGCAAGGCACTGTATGTACAATTCCTTCGACCTCATGACTTGGTTTTGCTCTGACATGCACTGTCTGTCATGTTTGTCATTTATTATCATGTCTTGTCCCTGTGCTCCCCATTCTATTCGTTTCCCTCTGCTGGTCTTATTAGGTTCTTTCCCTCTTTCTATCCCTCTCTCTCCCCCTCCCTCTCTCACTCTCTCGCTCTCTCTTCTCTCTATCGTTCCGTTCCTGCTCCCAGCTGTTCCTATTCCCCTAATCATCATTTAGTCTTCCCACACCTGTTCCCGATCCTTTCCCCTGATTAGAGTCCCTATTTCTTCCTTTGTGTTCCGTTCCTGTCCTGTCGGTTCCTTGTTTAGAATTCACCGTGCTGTGATTGTGTATCGCCCTGTCCTGTCGTGTTTTTGCCTTCATCAGATGCTGCGTGTGAGCAGGTGTCTCTGTCAGCTACGGCCTGCGCCTACCCGAAGCGACCTGCAGTCTGTGGCCGCTTCTCCTGTTATTTCCCTCTACAGACTAGAGGATTTCTGTTATTCTCTGTTTGGACATTTCCTGTTAAGGATTCAGGATTTGTCGTTTTCTGTTTGGACTTGAATAAACTCTGTTTCTGTTAAGTCGCTTTTGGGTCCTCTTTCACCTGCATGACAGAAGGAACCGACCAAGGAATGGACCCAGCGACTTCAGACGCTCGTTACACTGCCGTCGAGATCCAAGGAGCCATGCTCGGCAGACACGAGCAGGAATTGTCTGCTGCTCGCCATGCCGTGGAGAACCTGGCCGCTCAGGTTTCCGACCTCTCTGGACAGTTCCAGAGTCTACGTCTCGTGCCACCTGTTACTTCCTGGCCTGCCGAGCCTCCAGAACCTAGGGTTAATAACCCACCTTGCTACTCCGGGCAGCCCACTGAGTGCCGCTCCTTTCTCACGCAGTGTGAGATTGTGTTCTCTCTCCAACCCAACACATACTCTAGAGAGAGAGCTCGGGTTGCTTACGTCATTTCACTCCTTACTGGCCGGGCTCGAGAATGGGGCACAGCTATCTGGGAGGCAAGGGCTGATTGCTCTAACAAATTCCAGAACTTTAAAGAGGAGATGATTCGGGTTTTTGACCGTTCAGTTTTTGGTGGGGAGGCTTCTAGGGCCCTGGCTTCCTTATGCCAAGGTGAACGGTCCATAACGGATTATTCTATTGAGTTTCGCACTCTTGCTGCCTCTAGTGAGTGGAACGAGCCGGCGCTGCTCGCTCGTTTTCTGGAGGGACTCCACGCAGTGGTTAAGGATGAGATTCTCTCCCGGGAGGTTCCTTCAGATGTGGACTCTTTGATTGCTCTCGCCATCCGCATAGAACGACGGGTAGATCTTCGTCACCGGGCTCGTGGAAGAGAGCTCGCATCAACGGTGTTTCCCTGCTCCGCATCGCAACCATCTCCCTCCTCTGGCTTTGAGACTGAGCCCATGCAGCTGGGAGGGATTCGCATCTCGACTAAGGAGAGGGAACGGAGGATCACCAACCGCCTGTGCCTCTATTGCGGAGTAGCTGGACATTTTGTTAATTCATGTCCAGTAAAGCCAGAGCTCATCTGTAAGCGGAGGGCTACAGGTGAGCGCAACTACTCAAGTCTCTCCATCAAAATCCTGTACTACTTTGTCGGTCCATCTACGCTGGACCGGTTCGGGTGCTACATGTAGTGCCTTGATAGACTCTGGGGCTGAGGGTTGTTTCATGGACGAAGCATGGGTTCGGAAACATGACATTCCTTTCAGAGAGTTAGAGAAGCCTACGCCCATGTTCGCCTTAGATGGTAGTCATCTTCCCAGTATCAGATTTGAGACACTACCTTTAACCCTCACAGTATCTGGTAACCACAGTGAGACTATTTCTTTTTGATTTTCCGTTCACCGTTTACACCTGTTGTTTTGGGTCATCCCTGGCTAGTATGTCATAATCCTTCTATTAATTGGTCTAGTAATTCTATCCTATCCTGGAACGTTTCTTGTCATGTGAAGTGTTTAATGTCTGCCATCCCTCCCGTTTCTTCTGTCCCTACTTCTCAGGAGGAACCTGGCGATTTGACAGGAGTGCCGGAGGAATATCATGATCTGCGCACGGTCTTCAGTCGGTCCCGAGCCAACTCCCTTCCTCCTCACCGGTCGTATGATTGTAGTATTGATCTCCTTCCGGGGACCACTCCTCCTCGAGGTAGACTATACTCTCTGTCGGCTCCCGAACGTAAGGCTCTCGAGGATTATTTGTCTGTGTCTCTTGACGCCGGTACCATAGTGCCTTCTTCCTCTCCGGCCGGGGCGGGGTTCTTTTTGTTAAGAAGAAGGACGGTACTCTGCGCCCCTGCGTGGATTATCGAGGGCTGAATGACATAACGGTTAAGAATCGTTATCCGCTTCCCCTTATGTCATCAGCCTTCGAGATTCTGCAGGGAGCCAGGTGCTTTACTAAGTTGGACCTTCGTAACGCTTACCATCTCGTGCGCATCAGAGAGGGGGACGAGTGGAAAACGGCGTTTAACACTCCGTTAGGGCATTTTGAGTACCGGGTTCTGCCGTTCGGTCTCGCCAATGCGCCAGCTGTTTTTCAGGCATTAGTTAATGATGTTCTGAGAGACATGCTGAACATCTTTGTTTTTGTCTATCTTGACGATATCCTGATTTTTTCTCCGTCACTCGAGATTCATGTTCAGCACGTTCGACGTGTTCTACAGCGCCTTTTAGAGAATTGTCTCTACGTAAAGGCTGAGAAGTGCTCTTTTCATGTCTCCTCCGTTACTTTTCTCGGTTCCGTTATTTCCGCTGAAGGCATTCAGATGGATTCCGCTAAGGTCCAAGCTGTCAGTGATTGGCCCGTTCCAAGGTCACGTGTCGAGTTGCAGCGCTTTTTAGGTTTCGCTAATTTCTATCGGCGTTTCATTCGTAATTTCGGTCAAGTTGCTGCCCCTCTCACAGCTCTTACTTCTGTCAAGACGTGTTTTAAGTGGTCCGGTTCCGCCCAGGGAGCTTTTGATCTTCTAAAAGAACGTTTTACGTCCGCTCCTATCCTCGTTACTCCTGACGTCACTAGACAATTCATTGTCGAGGTTGACGCTTCAGAGGTAGGCGTGGGAGCCATTCTATCCCAGCGCTTCCAGTCTGACGATAAGGTTCATCCTTGCGCTTATTTTTCTCATCGCCTGTCGCCATCTGAGCGCAACTATGATGTGGGTAACCGTGAACTGCTCGCCATCCGCTTAGCCCTAGGCGAATGGCGACAGTGGTTGGAGGGGGCGACCGTTCCTTTTGTCGTTTGGACAGACCATAAGAACCTTGAGTACATCCGTTCTGCCAAACGACTTAATGCCCGTCAAGCTCGTTGGGCGTTGTTTTTCGCTCGTTTCGAGTTTGTGATTTCTTACCGTCCGGGTAGCAAGAACACCAAGCCTGATGCCTTATCCCGTCTGTTTAGTTCTTCTGTGGCTTCTACTGATCCCGAGGGATTCTTCCTTATGGGCGTGTTGTCGGGTTAACAGTCTGGGGAATTGAGAGACAGGTTAAGCAAGCACTCACGCACACTGCGTCGCCGCGCGCTTGTCCTAGTAACCTCCTTTTCGTTCCTGTTTCCACTCGTCTGGCTGTTCTTCAGTGGGCTCACTCTGCCAAGTTAGCTGGTCATCCCGGTGTTCGAGGCACTCTTGCGTCTATTCGCCAGCGCTTTTGGTGGCCGACTCAGGAGCGTGACACGCGCCGTTTCGTGGCTGCTTGTTCGGACTGCGCGCAGACTAAGTCGGGTAACTCTCCTCCTGCCGGTCGTCTCAGACCGCTCCCCATTCCTTCTCGACCATGGTCTCACATCGCCTTAGACTTCATTACCGGTCTGCCTTTGTCTGCGGGGAAGACTGTGATTCTTACGGTTGTCGATAGGTTCTCTAAGGCGGCACATTTCATTCCCCTCGCTAAACTTCCTTCCGCTAAGGAGACGGCACAAATCATTATTGAGAATGTATTCAGAATTCATGGCCTCCCGTTAGACGCCGTTTCAGACAGAGGTCCGCAATTCACGTCACAGTTTTGGAGGGAGTTCTGTCGTTTGATTGGTGCGTCCGTCAGTCTCTCTTCCGGGTTTCATCCCCAGTCTAACGGTCAAGCAGAGAGGGCCAATCAGACGATTGGTCGCATACTACGCAGCCTTTCTTTCAGAAACCCTGCGTCTTGGGCAGAACAGCTCCCTGGGCAGAATACGCTCACAATTCGCTTCCTTCGTCTGCTACCGGGTTATCTCCGTTTCAGAGTAGTCTGGGTTACCAGCCTCCTCTGTTCTCATCCCAGCTTGCCGAGTCCAGCGTTCCCTCCGCTCAAGCGTTTGTCCAACGTTGTGAGCGCACCTGGAGGAGGGTGAGGTCTGCACTTTGCCGTTACAGGGCACAGACGGTGAGAGCCGCCAATAAACGCAGGATTAAGAGTCCAAGGTATTGTTGCGGCCAGAGAGTGTGGCTTTCCACTCGCAACCTTCCTCTTACGACAGCTTCTCGTAAGTTGACTCCGCGGTTCATTGGTCCGTTCCGTGTCTCCCAGGTCGTCAATCCTGTCGCTGTGCGACTGCTTCTTCCGCGACATCTTCGTCGCGTCCATCCTGTCTTCCATGTCTCCTGTGTTAAGCCCTTTCTTCGCACCCCCGTTTGTCTTCCCTCCCCCCCTCCCGTCCTTGTCGAGAGCGCACCTATTTACAAGGTACATAAGATCATGGACATGCGTTCTCGGGGACGGGGTCACCAATACTTAGTGGATTGGGAGGGTTACGGTCCTGAGGAGAGGAGTTGGGTTCCGTCTCGGGACGTGCTGGACCGTTCACTCATCGATGATTTCCTCCGTTGCCGCCAGGATTCCTCCTCGAGTGCGCCAGGAGGCGCTCGGTGAGTGGGGGGGGTACTGTCATGTTTGTCATTTATTATCATGTCTTGTCCCTGTGCTCCCCATTCTATTCGTTTCCCTCTGCTGGTCTTATTAGGTTCTTTCCCTCTTTCTATCCCTCTCTCTCCCCCTCCCTCTCTCACTCTCTCGCTCTCTCTTCTCTCTATCGTTCCGTTCCTGCTCCCAGCTGTTCCTATTCCCCTAATCATCATTTAGTCTTCCCACACCTGTTCCCGATCCTTTCCCCTGATTAGAGTCCCTATTTCTTCCTTTGTGTTCCGTTCCTGTCCTGTCGGTTCCTTGTTTAGAATTCACCGTGCTGTGATTGTGTATCGCCCTGTCCTGTCGTGTTTTTGCCTTCATCAGATGCTGCGTGTGAGCAGGTGTCTCTGTCAGCTACGGCCTGCGCCTACCCGAAGCGACCTGCAGTCTGTGGCCGCTTCTCCTGTTATTCCCCTCTACAGACTAGAGGATTTCTGTTATTCTCTGTTTGGACATTTCCTGTTAAGGATTCAGGATTTGTCGTTTTCTGTTTGGACTTGAATAAACTCTGTTTCTGTTAAGTCGCTTTTGGGTCCTCTTTCACCTGCATGACACTGTCAACCATGGTACCTTATATAGACAGTGCCTTTCCAAGTCATGTCCAATTAATTGAATTTACCACAGTTGGGCTCCAATCAAGTTGTAGAAATATTTCAAGTATGATCAATGGAAACAGGATGCATCTGAGCTTAATTTCGAGTCTCATACCAAAGGGTCTGACTACTTATGGAATTGTATACTTGTCTTTTTTTCTTCTTTTTTTTCTTTGCAAAAAAATTTTAAAACCTGGTTTCACTTTGTCATTATGGGGTATTGTGTGTAGAATATATATATATATAAGAGAGAGAGAGAGAGAGAGAGAGAGAGAGAGAGAGAGAGAGAGAGAGAGAGAGAGAGAGAGAGAGAGAGAGAGAGAGAGAGAGATCAGTGGATGTGGGTTTCTGAGCGATCTTGCCAGTCGGACGGTCAGTGGAATCCCAGCCAAGCTGTTCGGTGGACCTGTGAACTTCATGCTCTGTTTGTTTGGCTCCCAGGTGGTTGGCAATGAATGCAGAGGTTACCGAGAGAAATGTCAGACTGCTGAGAGGGAATTCTGTTGTAATCAGAGCAAAAAGTCAGAACCGGAGGATCAGTAGGGCTAATAAGAATGAAGACATGAGGTTGAATATTCCACACGTGTAAGGGAACCTCGGGTCAGATCTGAGCTGGGGGTCAGTTAAGCTGAAGGTCAGATGTTTAGATGCATGGTTTGATGTCACAGGGAAGAATGACCTCCTGTTTAGCATATCTTAGCAGATGCTATAGTCTTTAGGGAAACAGTTAGCATGTCTTGGCATTGAGTATGTATGCTATGTTCTTTAGCTAGCAGTTAACGTGACTTAGCAAACATTAGATAGGAAGATATGGCATGCTTGCATACTGCAGTCATAAACATGTGGGAAGGTGGTATTTACCACATACGACTGGGGAAAATCCACTTGAACTCCCCTCCAACTCGAAATTGCTAGTGGGGAAATGTATCTATCATAGACATTTACATTACATTTAAGTCATTTAGCAGACTCATAGCTCCAACTTCTTCCACATTCTGACCTCTGACGTGACCTACTATGGAAATGACCTCGATAACAACATTTTAAGCAGTTAAATGTAACAACAAAACATTATTTATAAAAAGCAATATATGAATATATTTTTTAACACTGTCATTTGTTTACAAGCTGTACTTTTAGTTTATGGTTGTTGGACATTAGCCAATCAGCGGTTTTTAACAAGTTCAAAGCACATGAATGTGTCCAACTGGTATATATGATTTCCCACTTGGTTATGAATGCAGCATTAGCTAGCAGTTAGCGTGTCTTAGCATGCAGCATGGGAAGCTATGGTCTTTAGCTAGCAGTTGGCCTGTCTAAGCAGCACACAATATGGGAAGCTATGGCCTGTTGGGGCAGTACTTGCTTGCTGCTTTAGTGGCACCACCCTTCTACTACAACCTCATTATCACTGAAGATGAAAGGACTTTGCTGTATGATGAGAGATTTGTCTTGTATGCCTTAAATTATCCACAGAAAAACACATTATTATTTATGAGAAAGTCAATTTTGTTCAAGTGCCTTATTGTCTGTTCTTGTCAACATCATCCCCCAAAGAATAGGTTCCTTTGGTGATTTATAAATGCATTGAAATGGAAGCTGTGTCATGGGAAGACAATTCCAAGGACATCAACTCGTTAAACAGCCACACTGGCTGTCTGAATAACTTATTCAACACACCCAACTCATAAAAGTGCCACCCACATCCTATTCAGGAATCTAACAGCGTTCTTTATGGAAAATACTCACAGAATAGAATTCAATTGTGGCACTATATACAGTACTGTAGGCGTATGCATGTACTATTATGTGTATAATTTACTGCTTGATGTGATGGTAACAACCATGTTGTCTATGCTGTGTGTGGAATCCATATAGGTTTGTATGGGGAGTACTAGACTAACCTCTTAGAAAAAAGGTGCTATCTAGAACCTAAAATAGTTATTTGGCTGTCGACATAGGATCATTCTTTGAAGAAGCCTTTAGATTCCAGATATTATCCTTTAGCGGTCCCTTAAGCGGTCGTTGTAGAGCCCTTTCCACAGAGGGTTCTACCTGGAACTAAAAAGGGTTCTACCTGGAACCAAATGTTTTCTCCTGCGGGGACAGCTGAAGAACCCTTTTGGAACCCTTTTTTTCCAAGAGTTTACTGTATATGTGTAGATGTACCGAATGTGAGTCTATCTGTGTCATGTATAGTGTGTGTGTGTGTGTGTGTGTGTGTGTGTGTGTGTGTGTGTGTGTGTGTGTGTGTGTGTGTGTGTGTGTGTGTGTGTGTGTGTGTGTGTGTGTGTGTGTGTGTGTGTGTGTGTGTGTGTGTGTGTGTGTGTGTGTGTGTGTGTGTGTGTGTGTGTGTGTGTGTGTGTGTGTGTGTGTGTGTGTTTGTGTTCCAGTCCTGAGAGTGGTGCTGTGTTGAAATGTGACGTGTGAGCTGTCCACACACACACACTCCTTGACACGCAAAGATACAAATAATTGACATTCTGTCAGGACACAACCCGTCTACCCATCTCTCTATTCCTGTCCTCCTGTACATACATGTGATTCAACCAATGAGATTAATCAATATTCTGTTTAGTCATGTTAAATATAATAACCAAATTATTTCCCTCCTGTGTTCCTCAAGTACTCAAGTAAAACAACATTTGCAGTGGTGCAAAGCAGCATATTACAGTGTATAACAACAAAGAGCACAATATCAACTGTCATTGAGTGAGCAAGAAAATTAAGCAACATATAGGAGGGGACACGTGTTGACAGGACAGCATACATTATGTTAAAGAGCCACACTGTGCCAACAACCAGCTTGCTTTAAGTAACACATTAAAATATTTTTAAACAAACATTCTGTCGTCGTATCATAATTATGGATCTTCTGTCATCATCATCCCACAGAAGGTTCAGGATGTGGCATCATCCATCATCACAAGGCCACTCAATAAGATCCAGCTATGACTCACTGCTCCATCTGGATTCTAATCAAGTTCCCATTGAAGATGGAGTGACATTGATTTACACTCGTTAAGACTGACTCCAGTGAACTCTGACATGAAAAGAGTCAAATATCAATTGACTGTAGTCTTTCATTCTTGCTTTCATATTTCATTCTTTTCTCATGTACAGCTATTTTTTATACCCAAATGGCTCTTTCTTCCCCCTTCCTTTCCATCTTTCCCTCAAAGGTTTGTTTCCTCTCCCTGGGCACAAACTGGTCAAATCAATGTTGTTTTAACGTAATTTGTCAACGTATTGTGAAGTGGAATCTATGTGGAAAAAACATGAGATTTGACTTCAGCCATCAACGTAAACTGCTGCTTTGAGGGTAAAATATCAACCACAGGATTATGTCACAATGGTAACCAATTTTCAACATAGACAAACCTTGTATAAAATATGTTGAATTTGTACCTTTGAAACGTCTGATCTTAAACGTAATATCCACTATAAGAAAACTTCAATAGCCTGAGCAGCACCTCCTACTGGATATTTTACCTATGTACAGGAGGGATTGGCAACTGGGCCTCGGATCAATTCAGTTTTTCTCTTGTTACGTCAGTCACTGATAGTCAATTAGCCAATGTCAGCAAACATTTTAGGTTGTTAAGTTAGTTTAGCGGCCAGCTATCTAAAATTGTTATCATGGTCAAATTACCGGCCGGGGGGGACCCACTGATTTTGTTAGTCAGTCTCACTCAGACATGATATTAAAAACTACAAACATTTCCCTCCACCCTTGGGCAAAATGTGTAGAAAGGCAGGAAATTAGCTGTAAAACATTTACATTTACATTTAAGTCATTTAGCAGACGCTCTTATCCAGAGCGACTTACAAATTAGTACATTCACCTTATGACATCCAACAGCTCATTTTACTCTCAGCCCAACTGCAAAATTAGTAGAATTGCATGAAATTAGTTATAAAATTGCAAAATCTTCTCTTTACCCCATGGCAAAATGTGTATAATTGTAGCAAACTTCCTTTAAAACTGCAACGTTTTCTTTATACCCCATGGCAAAATCTGTGCAATTGCACAAAATTAATCTTTGCTTTCAAGAGTGGGCCACTAAAAGGTTTTGCTCGCAGTGTGGATACTCAGACCCACAAGCAACTGTGGCCCCTCATGATGAGCTCAGATTTTCTAGGCTCCCACGCCCATCACATTTGTCCATCCTTGATCTACAGCTATCCCTTTGGTCTCCAATCCAAAGTTTTAACCAAGCCCAGCCCTGCTTAGCTTTGATATTAGTCAATGACTATTGCTATTGTGAGAATGATTGAAAAATCATCACTTATTAATAGATTCACCTTTGCTATTGAAATCATTGCAATGGGTAGGTTCAACAGAAAAAATGAAATTGAACCATCCTTTATCAATCATGTATCATTAATCATGCTATTTAGACCTATATATACTTGCACCATGTACTTTAATGTCATCTTTGATTTTTGATTGGATTTAATGTCATCTCAACTTCAACCCAGGTCATTTGGTTGTGGTATTGGATGAAGCACAGTGATAATGCATTAAATTGAATAAATAAACAAAATATCTGACATTGTATTCCCATTTGAACTTTGTTGTGCTTTTAAATGGTTGAAAGCACAGTAATACATTTAGCAGACATCTAAACCAAAAATCAAACACAGATTTTCCATTAGAATTTGGTTATTGTTTTAGATAGTTGAAAGCATAGTGATAACACATATGGAATTCAACAAACTTTTGGCCGTCTTTTAGAGTGGGCGAAAAAAGGTTGTAATCTCATTATCTACCAAATGTTACCCAATTCTCAGTGGGCTCCTTGGGCTCCTTCCATAGTCTCCCTTATAGTTTACATATGCAGGTTGTTTGGGGCCGGTTCTGCCACCTGAGATGAGTGGTTGACAGTGGCGTGTTTTATATCAAACCATATGGGGGAAAAAAATACATTGCAAATATATTTTTTATAGGATACATGTTAAATATTTAAAATTGTCCAAATGTATTTAGTTTTTTAAACGTATTTAATAAATACATTGTAAATACATTCCAACATATATTAAAGTATATATGCACAATGCATTCGGAAAGTATTCAGACCCCTTCACTTTTTGTTACGTTACAACCTAATTCTAAAATGGATTTAAAAATAATAATAATCAATCGTTCAACAATCTACATGCAATACACCTTTTACTCAGTACTTTGTTGAATCACATTTGGCAGTGATTACTGCCTTGAGTCTTCAAGCTTTTCACACCTGTATTAAAGGAGTTTCTCCCATTCTTCTCTGCAGATCCTCTCAAGGTCTGTCAGGTTGGATGGGGAGTGTTTCTGCACAGCTATTTTCAGGTCTTCAAATCAAATCATGTCCAATCAGTTGAATTTACCACAGGTGGACTCCAATCCAATTGTAGAAACATCTCAAGGATGATCAATGAAAACAGGGTGCACCTGAGCTCAATTTCGAGTCTCATACCAAAAATTCTGAAAACCTTTATGGAACTAAGGTCTTTCTGTTTTTTAGTTTTAATACATTTGCTCAGATTTCTAAAAACATGTTTTTGCTTTGTCATTATAGGTTATTGTGTGTAGATTAATGAGGACATTTTATTTATTACATTTTAGAATAAGGCTGTAATATAACAAAATGTGGAAAAAGTGAGGGGGTCTGAATGTATATCATATATATATCACAATATATGTTAAATGCATAGGGAAATGTATTTAATCCATTCCAAAATACTTTCTGAAATACTGTACATTACAGTTATTGTAGGTTATATTTAGGTCAATATATTTGTAAATGTATAGGAAATGTAGGAAATGTTTTGTAAAATATATTCCAACATGCATTGAAATACTATTTTTAAGAAATATATTTTTTAAATGTATGGTAAATAAAAACATTTTGGCAAATCAATTTGGAACAAAGTGGGGACTGTCTTAACAATGACACTTTAGTATCATATTCAGTTATGTCAGTCTAATTTAATAATGCATAATTGGCAGTATACATGCTTGACCTTTAATCACAGAACACATTCATGTTTAAATCATTTAGCACACGACTTTAGCAATTAGGGTGAAATGCATTACTCAAGGGTATGTGAGCAGATTTTTCACCAAGTAGGCTCAGGGATCCGAATAAGAAGCTACTGGCCCAATGGTCATTACTATCCGCGTGTAACGGTTTTCTAATGGTGAAGGAGAGTCGGACCAAACTGCAGCGTGTATATTGCGATCCATGTTTAATAAAACAACAACAAATTCGTAACACGAATCAAAACACAAACTCAACAAAACAATAAACGTAATGAAAACGGAAACAGCCTAGAATAAGAGAATAAGGACATCAAGACACTAAAGACAATCACCCACAACACAACCAAAGAATATGGCTGCCTAAATATGGTTCCCAATCAGAGACAACGATAAACACCTGCCTCTGATTGAGAACCACTTCAGACAGCCATAGACTTACCTAGAACACCCCACTAAGCTACAATCCCACTACATACACACCACATACAAAAACCCATGTCACACCCTGGCCTGACCAAATAAATGAAGATAAACACAAAATACTTCGACCAGGGCGTGACACCGCGTACCTTCCGCTCTGCTACTGGCATGACAATCCATCTCAATGACAAAACCACGCCTCCAACAAGTCACGCCCACAAGTCATCTTATAGGCTGCCTTCGCTACAATATGTTTAATCAAAAAGCATTTTTATTGTGCTTGACACATACCAAAAGCATACCATTTAAATGTTATTAAACTACAACAATGAAGAGCTGAAGAGAGGCACTTAATCTAGACATGTTCTTACCTCTTGAGATGGGAAAACGTGATTTTAGGAAGTTGAACATGTGCTCTTTATGACAGAATGTTAAAATTAGCTGAAATCAAGTCAATCACAATACAATGATATTACCTTTTTAAGCCTTGTTGGCCAAAAAAAGGATCTCTATTGATCAATACGTTAATTAAATGTTAAATAAATAAGCGGGGGTCTATTAAGCTATATGGAATTGTTTTAAGATGGTCATACCAAGGATCATGTTGCTATTTGATTTAGAATTTTAAGACCCCTTGTAGTATCTAAAAATATACTAAAAAATGATTTTATAAAAACACATTTTGCCCTTACTGCTATTAGCCCATACATACATGTTTACATGTTAGTAGACACTCTTATTCAGAGCGACATACAGGAGCAATTAGGGTTAAGAGCTTTGCTCAAGGGCTTACTAGTGCTCTTCCATGTCGTCTCTAGAAGGAGTGTGTCACTTGAGTGGGTTGAGTCACTGATTTGATCTTCCTTTCCGGGTTGGTGACCCCTCAGGTTCGTGCCGTGGGTTATACTCAGCCTTGTTTCAGGGTAGTAAGTTGGAGGTTTGCTGATATCCCTCTAGTGGTGTGGGGGCTGTGCTTTGGCAAAGTGGGTGGGGTCACATACTGCCTGGTTGGCCCTGTCCAGGGGTATCGTCGGACGGGGCCACAATGTATCTCCCAACCCCTCCAGTATCTATGCTGCAATAGTCTATGTGCCGGTTGGCTAGGGTCAGTCTGTTATATCTGGTGTAATTCTCCTGTCTTATCCGGTGTCCTGTGTGAAGTTAAGTATGCTCCTTCTAATGCTCTCTCTCTCCCTCTCCCCTCCTGGAGGACCTGAGCCCTGGGACCATGCCTCAGGACTACCTGGCCTGATGACTCCTTGCTGTCCACAGTCCACCTGGTCGTGCTGCTGCTCAAGTTTCAACTGTTCTGACTTCTCTACCGCACCTGCTGTCTGGAACTCTGAATGCTCGGCTATGAAAAGCCAACTGACATTACTCCTGAGGTGCTGACCTGTTGCACCCTCTACAACCACAGTGATTATTATTATTTGACCCTGCTCGTCATCTATGAACGTTTGAACATCTTGGCCATGTACCCCTCAGAGCCTGATTCTTCTCTAGGTTTCTTGCTAGTTTCCTGCCTTTCTAGGGAGTTTTTCTAGCCACTGTGCTTCTACATCTGCATTGCTTGCTGTTTGGGGTTTTAGGCTGGGTTTCTGTACAGCACTTTGTGGCATCGGCTGATGTAAAAAGGACTTTATAAATACATTTGATTGATTGATTGATTGATTGATAACATATTTTTCACCTTGTTAGGTCTGGGATTACATTTTTTTGTACTAAACAGTCTCCATATATACTTCTATTCATTTTTCCAACTGTTACAGAGGGACCTTCAGACAAGTCCTGTGGGTGTCCAAGAGCAAAACATAGACTCTGACTCATGAGAGACTCATCTGTCCATAGAGAGGTCATATTAGTGTGTAGGCCAAACTGTTTGAACGCTATAGAAGATTTTGTGAGAAGACCGATTTTTGGGATGTCTCATGTTCTGACAAACACTGCTCTAGCTCTGTCACCTTTCATTTCAGATGCGGAAGTGCGACATATCAATCAATCAAATGTATTTATTAAGCCCTTTTTACATCAGCAGATGTCACAAAGTGCTTATACAGAAACCCAGCCTAAAACCCCAAACAGCAAGCAGTGCAGATGTAGAAGCACGGTGGCTAGGAAAAACTCCCTAGAAAGGCACGAACCTAGGAAGAGACCTAGATAGGAACCAGGCTCTGAGGGTTGCCCAGTCCTCTTCTAGCTGTGCTGGGTGGAGATTATAAGAGTACGTGGCCATTAAGGCCAGATCGTTCTTAATGATGTTCAAATGTTCATAGAGGACATAGGCAGATGTGATAGATTGAGACCCATCCAATGCAAAAAATATATATTAATCTCCAGCTTAAATTGAAGGATTTGTATGGGGATTTATGTATTATGCTAACTAAATTTCAGCGGGGGCGAAGACATTGACCTTAGAGTGATTAAGAAGCTGAATTAGGAACCACTTTGCCCAACCTGTAGACTAGATGGCTTAGCCATGCATTTTTGGAATATTGTCAGGTATTCCATGCATTTTAGCAAAGATGTAAATGTATCTACATGTTTTGAAATACATTTGAGGTGACATTAAATGTATTGGAATAAATGTTTTTCCGTATTGGGGGAAGGCGATACAAACTCTTCCCAGCCGTTGACTGAACTAAAAGCATAAACAGGACATAACACTAAAATATCTTCTAAGGATAAATCTAGAGCTCTTTCCTCTAGTCCAAGTATTCCCAAACTGGGGAACGCAAACTGAAGTACGTGCAAATGCGTCGGGGGTACGGCAGAAAACAATGTGATTCAAAAACTAATGGGTAAATATTTATTTTGTTACATTTTTTTCTTCTTCACATTTTCAAACAGTCCACATTTTGGATGAGGTGTTTTTCTCGCCTGCGTAGCCTCATTTCACTGTAAAAAAAAAATCAAATGAAACCATCTAGGGTTCAGCGCAATAACAACACAATGTCAAATACAGGTAGCCTCGTCAAATAATTAACATCCAATCACATTAACCGTTACTCTCTCGCGGGAATTCCACTAACGGTCCGTATGTAGGCAAACGTAGCTGCTGCTCATGTTGGTATCAAATCAAATCCAATTTTATTTGTCACATACACATGGTTAGCAGATGTTAATGCGAGTGTAGCGAAATGCTTGTGTTTCTAGTTCTGACAATGCAGTGATAACCAACAAGTAATCTAACTAACAATTCCAAAACTACTGTCTTATACACAGTGTAAGGAGATAAAGAATATGTACATAAGGATATATGAATGAGTGATGGTACAGAGCAGCATACAGTAGATGGTATCGAGTACAGTATATACATATGAGATGAGTATGTAGACAAAGTAAACAAAGTGGCATAGTTAAAGTGGCTAGTGATACATGTATTACATAAGGATGCAGTCGATGATGTAGAGTACAGTATATACGTATGCATATGAGATGAATAATGTAGGGTAAGTAACATTATATAAGGTAGCATTGTTTAAAGTGGCTAGTGATATATTTACATAATTTCCCATCAATTCCCATTATTAAAGTGGCTGGAGTTGGGTCAGTGTCAATGACAGTGTGTTGGCAGCAGCCACTCAATGTTAGTGGTGGCTGTTTAACAGTCTGATGGCTTTGAGATAGAAGCTGTTTTTCAGTCTCTCGGTCCCAGCTTTGATGCACCTGTACTGACCTCGCCTTCTGGATGATAGCGGGGTGAACAGGCAGTGGCTCGGGTGGTTGATGTCCTTGATGATCTTTATGGCCTTCCTGTAACATCGGGTGGTGTAGGTGTCCTGGAGGGCAGGTAGTTTGCCCCCGGTGATGCATTGTGCAGACCTCACTACCCTCTGGAGAGCCTTACGGTTGAGGGCGGAGCAGTTGCCGTACCAGGCGGTGATGCAGCCCGCCAGGATGCTCTCGATTGTGCATCTGTAGAAGTTTGTGAGTGCTTTTGGTGACAAGCCAAATTTCTTCAGCCTCCTGAGGTTGAAGAGGCGCTGTTGCGCCTTCTTCACGACGCTGTCAGTGTGAGTGGACCAATTCAGTTTGTCTGTGATGTGTATACCGAGGAACTTAAAACTTGCTACCCTCTCCACTACTGTTCCATCGATGTGGATAGGGGGGTGTTCCCTCTGCTGTTTCCTGAAGTCCACAATCATCTCCTTAGTTTTGTTGACATTGAGTGTGAGGTTATTTTCCTGACACCACACTCCGAGGGCCCTCACCTCCTCCCTGTAGGCCGTCTCGTCGTTGTTGGTAATCAAGCCTACCACTGTTGTGTCGTCCGCAAACTTGATGATTGAGTTGGAGGCGTGCGTGGCCACGCAGTCGTGGGTGAACAGGGAGTACAGGAGAGGGCTCAGAACGCACCCTTGTGGGGCCCCCGTGTTGAGGATTATCTGTACTGATGGCGCAAAAGCCAACCCTGGGAGACATAGCGGAGTGGTAATGGGCGTCCAAGCAGTTGCTCCCGACACCACTCGAGTACATTGAAGCATCGACAGAGAGGCTCTTGCTGCCAAGGGAATGCCTGACAGCTTGAAAGATGTTTTGGACACTACAGTGAAAATGGTTAACTTTGTTAAAGCAAAGCCCCTGAACTCTCGTGTATTTTCTGCGCTATGCAATGAGATGGGCAGTGACCATGTAATGCTTTTACAACATACAGAAGTGGGCTGGTTATCAAGGGGCAAAGTATTGACACATTTTTTTTAAATTGAGAGACAAGCTTAAAGATTTCTTTACTGACCATAATTTTCACTTGTTTGACCGCTTGCATGATGACGAGTTTCTCACACGACTGGCCTGTCTGGGTGATGTTTTTTCTCGCCTGAATGATCTGAATCTAGGATTACAGGGATTCTCCACAACTATATTTAATGTGCACGACAAAATTGAAGCTATGATTAAGAAGCTCTTCTCTGTCTGCATTAACAAGGACAACACACAGGTATTTCCATCATTGTATGATTTTTGTGTGCAAACGAATTCAAGCTTGCGGACAATGTCAAAGGTGATATAGAGAAGACCCTGAGTGAGTTGGGTGTGCAATTACGCAGGTACTTTCCCAAAACGGATGACACAAACAACTGGATTTGTTATCCCTTTCATGCCCTGCCTCCCGTTCATTTACCGATATCTGAACAAGAGAGCCTCATCGAAATTGCAACAAGCGTTTCTGTGAAAATGTAATTTAATCAGAGCACACTGCCAGATTACTGGATAGGGCTGCGCTCAGAGTATCCTGCCTTGGCAAATCTCGCTAAGACACTGATGCCCTTTGCAACCACGTACCTATGTGAGAGTGGATTCTCGGCCCTCACTAGCATGAAAACGAAATACAGGCACAGACTGTGTGTGGAAAATGATTTAAGACTTAGACTCTCCAATACAACCCAACATTGCAGAGTTATGTGCATCCTTTCAAGCACACCCTTCTCATTAACCTGTGGTAAGTTATTCACAATTTTCGATGAAAAAAAATACGGTTTTATATGTAAGATAGTTCAATAAAGAGCAAAATGATTGATTATTATTAAATTATTTGTGCCCTGGTCCTTTAAGAGCTCTTTGTCACTTCCCACAAGCCGGGTTATGACAAAAACTCACACTCATTCATTCCTATGTTTAATAAATGTATCGTGTGGTGTGTATGTGGCAGGCTTACAATGATGGCAAAAGCAACATTTGAGAATGTGCTGACCCTGGTGCTAGAGGGGGTACGCAGCTGGAGGTTGAATGTTTGAAGTGAATTTATTGATAAAGGTAGGGGGCTAAGCATCTGAAAACTATGGATTAGGGAGCGAGATCCTATCACAGAAGAATCACGGGCCATTTCCAGTTATTTTTTGTCCACAGAGCTACTGTCTGCGATTAAGGCTCTGGGGTCAGCGATGGATGGACAAACACAGCCCTTCAATCGTTGATGTTCTGATAAGACCCTATCTGAGACCAGTGGGGAACAGATTGAGTCTACACCATATGAGCTCCACTGCTCTGCTGTACTACTGTTGGCTCTGAGGGTCTGACTCCATCTCAAAACCTCCAGCCCTGTGCTCTAGCCACGATCAAACCAAACTAGCCCACATATTATCTGCCGATCGCCCTTTTCTGTCTAAAATGCCCATGTGAAATGTCAGAGCAAAGGAGCTTTTAAATGTTCCTGCTTGCTGGTTCAATTCATTTCCCTTGGAAGCCGTTGTCAAGTAGGGCTAAGCGTAATTGAACACACCCGACTTCAATTGGTCTTCTTTAGGATGCTGAGAAGCTGGCCTGTGTTCTGAGCTGACCCCTAGCAAAGTATATTACTGTGGTGTGTGCACTCGACCTGCCTGGACTAGGGCTTGTTGACTGTATGACCTTGCCTGGCTGAGACTGGTTTTGTTAAACGACTACTTTATAACAAAAGGAAGGCCTACCAGATGATGATTTGGAGATGACAGAATGCCCTAATCTATGTATTTCTCATGACTGGGCAAGATGCAGCCATGGGTGGACCTGGGAGGGCATAGGCCCACCCACTGGGGAGCTAGGCCCCCCCACCAGACGATCCCGCAGGTGAAGAAGCCGGATGTGGAGGTCCTGGCTGACGTGGTTACACGTGGTCTGCGGTTGTGAGGCCGGTTGGATATACTGCCAAATTCTCTAAAACAACGTTGGAGGCGGCTTATGTTATATAAATTAACATTCAATTATCTGGCAAAAGCTCTGTTGGACATTCCTGCATTCAGCATTCCAATTGCACTATCCCTCAAAACATGAGACATCTTTGGCATTGTGTTGTGTGACAAAACTGCACATTTTAGAGTGCCTTTTTATTGTCTCCAGCACATGGTGCACCTGTGTAATGTTCATGCTGTTTAATCAGTTTATTGATATGCCACACATGTCAGGTGGATGGATTAAGTTGTGCGCAACATTTGAGAGAAATACGTTTTTTGTGCATATGGAACATTTCTGGGATATTTTATTTCAGCATAAGTCCAAAACTTTACATGTTGCGTTTCATTGTTTTTTGTTGTTTTTGTTCAGTATACATACAGTATCAGTCAAAAGTTTGGACACACCTACTCATTCAAGGGTTTTTAATTATTTTTACTATTTTCTACATTGTAGAATAATAGTGAAGACATTAACACTAGGAAATAACGCATATGGAATCATGTAGTAACCAAAAAAGTGTTAAACAAATCAAAATATATTTTATATTTGAGATTATTCAAAGTGGCCACCCTTTGCCTTGATGACAGCGTTGCACACTCTTGGCATTCTCTCAACCAGCTTCATGAAGTAGTCACCTGGAATGCATTTCAATTAACAGGTGTGCCTTCTTTTAAGTTAATTTGTAGAATTTCTTTCCTTCTTAATGCATTTGAGCATTTGTGTTGTGACAATGTAGGGGTGGTATACAGAAGATAGCCCTATTTGGTAAAAGACCAAGTCCATATTATGGCAAAAACAGCTCAAATAAGTAAAGAGAAATGACAGTCCATCGTTACTTTAAACAAACACTTTCCAATTGTGGGTCTGTTGTAGACACACTTCCTCTCTCATTTCCTTGTGTCAAAATAAAAGGCCTGAACGTGCACCATATGTGAACAAACAAGCACTAACTTTTATTTTGACATGAGGTAAGCAGAGAGGAAGTGGGTATCATGTGCAGCGGTCCATCTGTGGTGAGAGGAGGAAACCATCTGGGATCCATGGATCTTCTCCCAGAAGATCACTGAGGATAAAGCTCTTGCTAAAGATGGTCGATAAATGAAGAAGTCCCACTCAGGCTGTTTACCATTTTTAAAAATGGTCACAGTTTAGGCCTGCTCAAGGGGTGTCTCTCCCATAGGCACCAATGCATCTGCTTAGTTCATTGACTGTATACGAACCAGAAAAGGAGTGAGTGAGATATCTCTGCTACTGCTACCTTGCTACTCTGTTGTATGTTAATGAACAATCATGCAGCACCAATAGAAAGATGTGGAATCGGAACACAGAGTCCTCAAGTTTTGGTTACTGCTCAGAGGCTGTCCCAACACAGACATTTCCAAACAAGATAATCTTTCACTGTGTACATACACAAGCCAATAACAGCATGATGTTATTTTTTTAAACAACACAACTGCACCATCCTAGCATTTGAAGACTGTTCATTTGAAAAACTACAGTGCCCTCTTGAGGAAATGAATGTGCAGTAGCATCCAATTAGTGACTCCAGTGGGAACAGAGGCAGATCTATTGCAGTAAATGGAAATGAATGGCCACAAATTGGAATTACTCACTGCAATTTCCTAACCACATTGTATAAGGTGTATGATAAGATAGAGAAAACCTACAGTCCTTGTGTTCACCTGTCATCCTCAGTCGGTAACATTGAGGACAAGTTTACCGTGCCTTTCCAAGAGCTTGACTGATTTCACCAAGTGGTGTACAATAGACTTCTGTTTTGTCAATCGACACATTTTCCATAGAAATAGAAACGGATGTAAGATGACATCAGTTGAATCCTGAAGCCCACTGCCAATGCATAGATTCTACTAGCAGTGTAACTGCACATCCATAAAAATCATAATCAACCTAATCATAATCAACCTAATCATAATCAAATATAGCACCACCAACTTGTCATCAAAATAAATAAAGGTTTATAATGAGGTACATTGGTCAACAAGGCCTTAAGTATAATGTTCTGAAACACAGCATACAGTAAAACCTTAAACATTTGGTAAAGGGCATTTTCATTGACTGGGTGTGTTTTGAGTGTGTGGGAGGTTTGTGTATATTTGTGGGTTTTTTGCGTACATGTGTCTGCTTTGCCTGTTTGTCTGCTGTTCTCTTTTCAGGCGGTGATTGTGGCCCAGTCAGCAGGATGTGTGTATGTTGTATGCTGCAGTGTTGCCCAAATCTCCCCAAGGCATCTGTGAGCAAGATGCCCGTGTGGGCAGGCAGGAATCTGTTTGAATCTCAAAGAACATCGATACTTTGAATCGCCCTGAGAGTAGTGCATTGCATTCTTCTTGGTTGATTCTCTCCTGGGGTTAACACACACACACACACACTTCTGGGATCAATCATTTCCCTAGCATGCTCTGCTCTGAGCTCCTATTTTTCATGGATGAGATTTTCAGACATTTCCTGTGTTCTGAACGCACAATGAAATAGGACTTGAAAATGTAGGTTCAGTGGGATAGTGGTGTGCCAGAAATCCTAGATTAACTTCCAGGGATGAGAGAATCTGAGGTCTTATGGTTGTGATAGAACCGGCCTCCTCCACTCAGACACTCCATCTTTTCTTATGGTCGGGATCTAAATTACATGAATGGTTTATGAGCCAATCAGACGTGAGGAATGAGTAGGGACGTAGAGCTTGGACATGACTTAAAAGTTCTGTAAATCAGACAGGGACCTATGTTCTGTTCTGTAAAATACATCAGGTTTACTAAACTTACCTTCCTTTCTCATTCTCTATCTCGCTCTCTCACACATGCACAGAGGGTTGGGGAGTAACGGATTACACGTAATATGTTACACGTAAGGGATTACAAAAAACAGCACCTGTAATCCGTTACGTTACCAGCAGAAATGTTATAATCAGATTACAGATACTTTTGAAAAACAAGATCATTACCTCGAGAATTACTTTTAAATTCAGAAAGGATGTTTGTGAAGGAAAGTATTTGACACTTCTCTGTTTTCTCAATGACATTCAAATCACCATTGGAAAAAGGCGCAAGTTTAAGTTTGTTACACCTGAGCGAGTCTGACCACAAGTCAGAGATCACTATGATGACACACCAAATGTGTTTGATGGATTGTGGGAAAAGAGCAGGAATAGGCTTTTGTAGGCTACAGTCTAAGCTATGTCTTCTAATGGTGCGACTGCTGTCGGCATCCAAAGATTATCCAACTTGAATAAAAGCTTGGAGGTAAATTTGACAGCAGTGGTGTAGTCAACGGTGATACAGATATAATTTATCATTGATATCTACATAGCACAGTAATGTGAATCACACTGTAGCTCTCTCATTTAGGTATTTGCACTTTACGGATTGTGGCTGTTCACAAATCTAAATGTGTATTTGAACCCAATAATGGTTGAATTAAAGAAGTTTAAGCTGCCTATCAATCATTGTTTTTGAAACCAGTGGACAGCCAGCGAAAAATGCGCTCTTGCAGCAGCTGCACAGTGCAGATCCCAGTGTCATGTATTGTATTGTCATGTCTTGTCCCTGTGCTTTCTCTTCTCTTCGTTTCCCCCTGCTGGTCTTATTAGGTTTCTTTCTCTCTCTCTATCGTTCCTGTCATGTTTTGTCATATATTGTCTTGTCCTTGTGCTTTCCCTTCTGTTCATTTCCCCCTGCTGGTCTTATTAGGTTCGTTCCCTTTTTCTATCCCTCTCTCTCCCCCTCCCTCTCTCTCTTCTCTCTATTGTTCCGTTCCTGCTCCCAGCTGTTCCTCATTCTCCTAACTCACTCATTTACTCTTTTCACACCTGTCCCCTATTTTGCCCTCTGATTAGAGCCCTATTTCTCCCCTTGTTTTCCGCTTCTGTCCTTGTCGGATCCTCGTATGATGTTCGCTGTTCTGTGTCCTTGTCTCGCCCTGTCGTGTTTTGTCTCCTTCAGATGCTGCGTGTGAGCAGGTGTCTTAGTCTGCTACGGTCGGTGCCTTCCCGAAGCAACCTGCAGTCAATGGTCGAGTCTCCAGTCTGTCCTCGTTACTACGAGTGGATTTAAGTTTTTTCCTGTTTTGTTTTCTTCTTGATTTTTCCAGGATTATTACTTTTGTCATATACTGGAATAAAGACTCTGTTTTCGTTAAGTCGCTTTTGGGTTCTCATTCACCAGCATAACAGTTCCGTTCCTGCTCCCAGCTGTTCCTCATTCTCCTAACGACCTCGTTTACTCTTTCACACCTGTCCCCTATTTTGCCCTCTGATTAAGTCTCTATTTCTCTCTCTGTTTCTGCTTCTGTCCTTGTCGGATTCTTGTTTGCTGTTTGCTTTGCTTTTGTTCCGTCCAGTTGTATTCTGCCTCGTCATCAGATACTACGTGTGAGCAGGTGTCTCTATCCTCTACGGCCCGCGCCTACCCGAAGGGACCTGCAGTCTGTTGCCGCTAGCCCTGCAACTCTCCTCAACAACTAGAAGGGGGACTCTCCTGTTAAACTAGAGGATTTGTGTTTTCCCTGTTTGGACTTCCCCTGTAATGATTGAGGAGTTATGTTTTCCCTGTTTGGACATTAAAAGACTCCGTTTCCGTTATATCGCTTTTGGGTCCTCACTCACCTGCATAACACCCAGCCTATAGAATGAAAGTAGGGCTTTTAATGCTCAATCTAATTCATGCTGATAAAAAATATATAAAAAATCCATATGTCTAATGGACACATGCTCAAATTTACACACTTTTGATAGACTTAAAGGGTTCATTTGTAGTTGCTACCTCCATTTTGGACTTAAAAATGATCTGTATTAATGTAAAGATATACAATACCGTTTAAAAGTTTGGGGTCACTTAGAAATGTCCTTGTTTTGAAAGATAAGAACATTTTTTGTCCATTAAAAAAACATGAAATTGATCAGAAATACAGTGTAGCATTGTTAATGTTGTAAATGACTATTGTAGCTGGAAACAGCAGAATGTTTTATGGGATACCTACATAGGCGTACAGAGACCCATTATCAGCAACCATCCCTCCTGTGTTCCAATGGCACGTTGTGTTAGCTAATCCCAGTTTATCATTTTAAAAGGCTAATTGATCATTAGAAAACCCTTTTGCAATTGTGTTAGCACAGCTGAAAACTGTTGTTCTGATTAAAGAAGCAATACAATTTTTCCTTCTTTAGACTAGTTGAGGTTTTGGAGCATCAGCAATTGTGGGTTCGATTACAGGCTCAAAATGGCCAGAAACAAAGAGCTTTCTTTTGAAACTCGTCAGTCTATTCTTGTTCTGAAAAATGAAGGCTATTCCATGTGAGAAATTGCCAAGAAACTGAAGCTCTTGTACAACGCTGTGTACAATTCCCTTCACAGAACAGCGCAAACTGTCTCTAACCAGATAAGAACGAGGAGTGGGAGGCCCCGGTGCACAACTGAGCAAGAGGACAAGTATATCAGAGTGTCTAGTTTGAGAAACAGACACCTCACAAGTCCTCAACTGACAGGACTTAAGTAACTGCTTAACACAAGTCTCAACATCAACAGTGAAGAGGTGACTCTGGGATGCTGGCCTTCTAGGCAGAGTTCCTCTGTTCAGTGTCTGTGTTATTTTGCCCATCTTAATATTTTATTTTTATTGGCCAGTCTGAGATATGGCTTTTCTTTGTAATGCAATATTAACAATGTCTACACTGTATTTCTGATCAATTTGATCAGATTAATGGACAAAAATGTGCTTTTCTTTCAAAAACAAGGACATTTCTAAGTGACCCCTAACTTTTGAATGGTAGTGTAATTTAATTGTATCATTATATGTAGTAGAAAGTGATGGGTTAGAAGAAGCCTACATAACCAACCCATAAAGTAAAATTGAACAGCCATATATAGCATGAAGTAAAATGTAACATCCATATATTGCCAGCTATGTAAACTTTAACATTGATTTATCCTGCAATAGATGTCGTTCAATTGGTAACATACACTTTTACCTTCTTCTAATGCCTTCTTCTAAAGTAATCTAAAAGTAACAGAAATGTATTCAGATTATGTTACTGAGTTTGGGTAATTACAATTTTGGACAGGTAACTAGTAACTGTAACGGATTAAATTTAGAAAGTAGCCCACCCAACCCTACGCACACACAGACACACAGACACACAGACACACACACACACACACACGCACACACACACACACACGCAAACACACACACACACACACACACACACACACACACACACGCACGCACGCACGCACGCACGCACGCACGCACGCACACACACACACACACACACACACACACACACACACACACACACACACACACTTCTGGGATCAATCATTGCCATGGCACACTCTGCTCTGAGTTTCTTCCCAATATCCCTGTTTTTCATGGATGAGATTGTGGTGTGCCAAAAATCCTGGATTAACTTCCAGGGATGAGAAAATCTGGAATCTTATGGTTGTGATAGAAACCAGCCTCCTCCACTCAGACACTCCATCTTTCCTTACGGTCGGGATCTAAATCACCTGAATGGTTTATTAGCCAATCAGACGTGAGGGATGAGCTTGGACATGACTAAAATGTTTTGTAAATCAGACAGGGACCTTTAAGTCCCCTCTGTTCTTGAAAAGACATCAGGTTTACTAAATTTACCTTCCTTTCTCATTCTCTCATCTGTTTCACCTGTCTTTGTGTTTGTCGCCTATTATCTTGTTAGTCTTGTTTGTCAAGTCAACCAGTGTTTTTGTGTCTCAGCTCCTGCTTTTCTGTCTCTTTTTCTCACCCTCCTGGTTTTGACCCTTGCCTGTCCTGACTCTGAGCCCGCCTGCCTGACCATTCTGCCTGCCCCTGACCCTGCTGACCTGTACCTTGGCCCAACCTCTTGATTATTGACCTCTGCCTAACCTGACCCCTGCCTGCCTTGACCTGTCTATTGCCTGCCCCTGCTGGATTATTAAACCATTGTTAATTTGATGTTGTCTGCGTCTGGGTTTTACCTTCATAGCTGATAATCCGGCCATGATTGGGAGTCCCATAGGGCAGCTGTCTGCTGAGTTACGGCCTTTATACCTGAGGGCAGAGAGTGAACTGAACATGTGTAGCAGGGAGGTAGGCCAGTGCTCAGATCCTGACAATATGGAGGTAGAGCCATTTCCTTTAGTGTAGTGAGTGATGTATTTCTCTGCATACAAACACTACACTCCTCCTCGCTCTCTTCATGAGACCCAGGCCCCCTGTTTTGGGAAAAAGTGAGTGACTGAGTGAGTAACTCCTCACTCACCTAGCCTGTAACTCCAGATGTTCAGTGAAATGATGGAGATATGAGAAAGAGAGAGAGAAATGAGAATGAGAAACGAGGGAGAGGGGAGCAGAGAAAGGGGGAGCAGATCAGAGAGCTGTGTGCTGGCAGAGTGATCCCCAGGACCGGACCTCAAGCATGCCGGCGCTGGGCGGGTAGCTAGGCGGTGTGCGGACCCGGCGGACACCAGCCAGCTGGAGGAGGAACAGAGTGGTATTGTATGGCTGACAGACGCCTCGTTGGAGGAAGCAGGCAGGCCCCGGCAGGGGTGGCCTCATTCTGGGCCCCGCGGGCCCCCGGCACTGACGCACTATACTCCCAGAACTAGGTCAAACATAGAGGAATACTGGAGCACAGGAGAACACTCAACACATCTCAGAGACAAAATGGTGGAGCAACTTGAAAGGTTCAGGCTGGCTCCTCAACCAAGACAGAAAGTGACACAGAGACAGAGAAGCATACTCTGACTATGTACTTTAAGTGTATGGAGACAAACAGACAGAGGCAGACACTTATCATACAGTGGGGCAAAAAAGTATTTAGTCAGCCACCAATTGTGCAAGTTCTCCCACTTAAAAAGATGAGAGAGAGGCCTGTAATTTTCATCATATGTACACTTCAACTATGACAGACAAAATGAGAGAAAAAAAATCCATAAAATCACATTGTAGAATTGTTTATGAATTTATTTGCAAATTATGGTGGAAAATAAGTATTTGGTCAATAACAAAAGTTTATCTCAATACTTTGTTATATACCCTTTGTTGGCAATGACAGAGGTCAAACGTTTTCTGTAAGTCTTCACAAGGTTTTCACACACTGTTGCTGGTATTTTGGCCCATTCCTCCATGCAGATCTCCTCTAGAGCAGTGATGTTTTGGGGCTGTTGCTGGGCATCACAGACTTTCAACTCCCTCCAAAGATTTTCTATGGGGTTGAGATCTGGAGACTGGCTAGGCCACTCCAGAACCTTGATATGCTTCTTACGAGGCCACTCCTTTGTTGCCTGGGCGGTGTGTTTGGGATCATTGTCATGCTGAAAGACCTAGCCACGTTTCATCTTCAATGGAGGTTTTCACTCAAAATCTCACGATACATGGCCCCATTCATTCTTTCCTTTACACAGATCAGTCGTCCTGGTCCCTTTGCAGAAAAACAGCCCCAAAGCATGATGTTTTCCTCCAAACGTGACGAGTTGAGGTTTTACCAAAAAGTAATATTTTGGTTTCATCTGACCATATGACATTCTCCCAATCTTCTTCTGGATCATCCAAATGCTCTCTAGCAAACTTCAGACGGGCCTGGACATGTACTGGCTTAAGCAGGGGGACACGTCTGGCACTGCAGGATGTGAGTCCCTGGCGGCGTAGTGTGTTACTGATGGTAGGCTTTGTTACATTACATTTAAGTCATTTAGCAGACGCTCTTATCCAGAGCGACTTACAAATTGGTGCATTCACCTTATGGCATCCAGTGGAACAGTCACTTTACAATAGTGCATCTAAATGTTACTTTGGTCCCAGCTCTCTGCAGGTCATTCACTAGGTCCCCCCGTGTGGTTCTGGGATTTTTGCTCACCGTTCTTGTGATCATTTTGACCCCACGGTGTGAGATCTTGCGTGGAGCCCCAGATCGAGGGAGATTATCAGTGGTCTTGTATGTCTTCCATTTCCTAATAATTGCTCCCACAGTTGATTTCTTCAAACCAAGCTGCTTACCTATTGCAGATTAAGTCTTCCCAGCCTAGTGCAGGTCTACATTTTTGTTTCTGGTGTCCTTTGACAGCTCTTTGGTCTTGGCCATAGTGGAGTTTGGAGTGTGACTGTTTGAGGTTGTGGACAGGTGTCTTTTATACTGATAACAAGTTCAAACACATGTTATTAATACAGGTAACGAGTGGAGGACAGAGGAGCCTCTTAAAGAAGAAGTTACAGGTCTGTGAGAGCCAGAAATCTTGCTTGTTTGTAGGTGACCAAATACTTATTTTCCACCATTAAATTCATAAAAAATCAGACAATGTGATTTTCTGGATGTTTTCAAATAATTTTGTCTGTCATCGTTGAAGTGTACCTATGATGAAAATTACAGTCCTCTCTCATCTTTTTAAGTGGGAGAACTTGCACAATTGGTGGCTGACTAAATACTTTTTTGCCCCATTGTATATAATGAACTCATAACACAAGTTATCCAAATATATTCTTAATGTGTGTTACTGTACACTCTTTTATCTGACTGGGAAAGTGAGGTAGGTGTTCCTCTACCTTCCAGAAGGAGGCAGTGCTCCCATTCAGCAGTCATATACACTGTTTCCAGCATCCATTTTGCTCTCGATTCTCTGCCGTTTCTGAGCAGCAAAATGATAGCAAAGACAGTACAGAATGAAATAGGCACATAAACTGCTTCTCCAATATAAATCCCTGATCATGCTTGTAGGTGATGTCATGGCGATGTTGGGCAGAAACACGCCATCGGGTCTAACGGTCGTCTCATGCCGAACTACGTATGTGTAGGCCATCAAATAAAAGGCACTTCTTCAATACCAATTTGTTTTTGACGAAAATTAAAACGTGTCAGTTTGTCACTTTCACAAGGTTGTGCCTTCAGATTTCGAGAAAATGAACAACTAAGAAATCATTTTTCACTTCTCTCAATGACTTTTTCACTTCTCTCTTGCGATGTTGCACCTCTGGGTTTAGAAGCTCTGTGATGATAGCCAACTATAAGCACCCGAGTTATGGGAATAGCTTGAGACTGATGTGGGCACCAAAATGGCTGCCACACATGGCTTGTGGTTGAGAAGAGCTTTGCGTAAGAAATGGAGACAAATACAATTATTGCTAGGACTGGGTCAAACCTCTGGCTGTAATACTGTATGTGTACACAAACCTAATACATAAACAGCCCTTGAAATTCACTCATGTACGATTCCTAGTACTGTTGAGAAACAGTTGATATGGAGGCAAAGCATCACAGCCAACCTGAATCAACATGAACGTTTTTGTAACAAAAAAGAGACTTCATCAAATTCAGTCAGTCTTGGTAAATAGTTTATATGTGATGCCTTCTTTATCTTTGCAAATTCCGTATAGAAAACACTTATGGTAACATTTCCAGACATTTAAAGCACGTCTGAGCCTTCAGACAAGACATGACACAGTAATCTACAGCTCTATAAACATTCTCTCCTCCTGTCATCCTGGCATTTCAAGCCCTGTGTCCCGGGCTCACACATCCTCTCAACAGCCAGTTCTATGGAACTCTACATATTCACAATTGACTCTAAAACATTGGTGCTGTCTTTGTTGTTCCCGTTGTTTATTTAAAATAGCTATCAACATTTAATGCTGTAATATTTGGAAACAGATATTTTTTTGTTGTATTTACATAAGCTTATTGAATGAGTTTCAAATACAATGTATATATTTATATATGTACGTACTGACCAGAGCCATCTTAATCAAATCTGCTTCAGTCACAACAGACAAAATACAAGACCCACCCACTGTGAGTACCAGTCCATTCAAAAGAGTCTTGTTAGAAAAGGGGGTGGGAGGGGTGGAGCTCTTGTGTCGTGGAGGCTTCCAGTTGCCCCAGAATGGTCGCTCGTACCCTTCGACAGCCCAGGGAAACTGAACTTTGTGTGTCTGTTCATGGACTCAACACGCATCCAGCCCACGAGACATAATTGTTCCCTTAAGGTGTCTGTACAGAAAACTGCCCCATCCAACTGCACCTAATCCAGATAAAACTATGTAGAAGAAATGTACTAAAACAACAAAGTAACTAAAAGGTGTAAGGAGCTTGCAGCACAACATACCTATAATACATTCAGCACAAGCCAAGAGGCTTCAGGTATTCTTTATGGATGGCTATTTTTGGGGTCCTAGAACATCGGTTTCTGTGACTGTCACATTTTACTTTCCCTTTTCATACAAAACAAAACAAAAAAATGTGTCAAATGGTCACATTCTTGTTTAAATTTAAAAAGCCCTGCAGAGCTTCCCAAAATGGATGCCACAAAGGCTGTGACATGTTTTACACTTCTAGTTGGATTACTAGCCCATTATCGGTCATGCTCTCTCTCCTGACAATCCTTTTTCTTAGATCACACACACACACACACACACACACACACACACACACACACACACACACACACACACACACACACACACACACACACACACACACACACACACACACACACACACACACACACACACACACACACACACACACACACACACACACACACACACACACACACACACACATGCGTACGTTTGGGATTGCGGGACAGAGACCAGCCTTGGTATGTTAGAAGTGAGGCACAAAATCAACAGACAAGACACAGCTAAAAGACTCACGTTTGGTATGCTTCCAAAAAAGGAATCAAAATGTGATCGATAAGAGATGACGCTCTTGTGGCCTAATAAATATGTCAAGACCTCCCCCCTCCCGGCAAACTTCCACACATATATTAGAGTCAAGGCTTTCTCTTTATATCCCACATTTAACAGTGCTACAGGCATAACTCGTAACACCATAGTGCTGTTGTTTTAAAGTCAGAACATGAGGCAGTGATCTGGGATTCTTAGGACGTGATCTGGGCTTTTGATTGGGCGGGAAGGGGTGAGTAAGGGGCGCGCGGCGGGGTAAAGAGGCAGAGTCTCTCTGCACATTGCAGACAGACAGACGGACGGACAGACAGCAGCGTCGATTGGGAATGTCTTATAACCATTATTCACTCATCTCTAATGGGCAGATCATGCGCTTCAATGGCTATCCAGATGTTTGAGGATCTATTTATCCAAAGAGGCAGTGCTAGTTTAGTTTTTGCTTCCCCATATGTTTCATCTCTTGTGGTTCCTTTGTCCTCCTATTTTTCCCTTTTTAAAACTACGTCCTCGTGATTCTTTAGTCGGCGTTTGCGGTCTGTGCGTCAGTCAATTTGAGTTTTTTCCTTAAACCAGAGTAGAGTAAGAGAGACAGAGAGTAGAAAGAGTGCTTTGGCTGCACCTGTGCACCTCCCCTCACGGCTTGCGACCGGGGAAGGGGGGCGGCAACCCCGGTGCTCAGCCGTCCTCCTCTGGGGTGGAGTCATCTGGAGCGGAGTCATCAGTGGCGAACTCGTCCGAGGAGCCGCTCTTGTGGATGCGTCCATCGCTGCGCATACTGTGGAAGGTCTTGCGGAAGGCTTCCATCATGGAGTGGGCCAGCTTCTTGGCCTCCAGCTTGCTCTCACACTCCACGGCGTGGCAGTCCATCTGGAAGGTCAGGTCGTCGTTGATCTCCCGGTAGATCCAGGCGAACACATTGGGGCTCATGCAGTGGTCCGCCGTACAGTAGGCGATGCGCGCCACCTGGTACGTGTCCATGGTGACCGAGGCCTCACCGCGCCCGTCCAGGTGGTGCAGGCGCACCTGGAAGGGGCGGATCTCCAGGAGGGAGTTGGCAGGGAGGTGCTCTTCCTGGGCCAGCGCACGGCGGTTCCACAGGCCCCCCACTGCCGACTCTGTGCAGCCCGACAGGAACTGGGTCCCTGAGATGGTCACCTTGCCCAGGTACGTCACCTGTGGAGAGAACGCAGAGAGAGAGAGGCTGTTAAACATCTGACAGCATCTAGTGGTACAAAACTATGACTGCCTATGTGGCTCAACTGGTAAAAGTGTAGGATTATCAAAGGTCATGGGTTAAATTCCTGTACGGATCACATACACACATATTATAAGCAATGTACCCTTATGAATTCACTGTACTATAAGTGTCTGCTAAATGGCATACGTATCAACAAGAAACAAATATGTACACTCAGAATCATTCAGCTGAGTACTAGTTGCAAATCAATGGTTTTCTATTGGGACACCATTTGTAAGTCTCCAGACGTGATGAGAGGTTTGTCTTTTTGTATGAGCTGACATGCTGAGGGACGTGTGTGTTATTTTCCCAGAGCTCAGAGTCTTCTTACGGCTGCAGCAGCCAGCCAACACTACAGAATACCATAGTAGTGACACGCTACATACTGGGAGAGGCTACTACACTGTACTCTACTCTAGACGGAGATGGAGAGAGAAGAGAGAAAGAGAAGTGGGTGAGTGGGAGCGAGGAAAGGAGACAGTATAAAGATTGAGGGAGGGAGAGAGGGAGGGCAGTATAAAGGGTTGAGGGAGGGATGGGGGACAGTATAAAGCGTTGAGGGAGGGAGGGAGGGATGGGAGACAGTATAAAGGGTTGAGGGAGGGATGGGGGACAGTATAAAGGGTTGAGGGAGGGATGGGGGACAGTATAAAGGGTTGAGGGAGGGAGGGAGGGATGGGGGACAGTATAAAGGGTTGAGGGAGGGAGGGAGGGATGGGGGACAGTATAAAGTGTTGAGGGAGGGAGGGATGGGGGACAGTATAAAGGGTTGAGGGAGGGAGGGAGGGATGGGGGACAGTATAAAGGGTTGAGGGAGGGAGGGAGGGATGGGGGACAGTATAAAGGGTTGAGGGAGGGAGGGAGGGATGGGGGACAGTATAAAGGGTTGAGGGAGGGAGGGAGGGATGGGGGACAGTATAAAGGGTTGAGGGAGGGAGGGAGGGATGGGGGACAGTATAAAGGGTTGAGGGAGGGAGGGATGGGGGACAGTATAAAGGGTTGAGGGAGGGAGGGAGGGAGGGATGGGGGACAGTATAAAGGGTTGAGGGAGGGAGGGAGGGAGGGATGGGGGACAGTATAAAGGGTTGAGGGAGGGAGGGAGGGGGATGGTGGACAGTATAAAGGGTTGAGGGAGGGAGGGGGGATGGGGGACAGTATAAAGTGTTGAGGGAGGGTGGACAGTATAAAGGGTACAGGGAGGGTGGACAGTATAAAGTGTTGAGGAGGGAGGACAGTATAAAGCGTTGAGGGAGGGAGGACAGTATAAAGCGTTGAGGGAGGGAGAAGGGGCGGTATAAAGGCTTGAGGGAGGGAGAAGGGACAGTATAAAGGCTTGAAGGAGGGAGAAGGGACAGTATAAAGTGTTGAGGGAGGGAGAAGGGACAGTATAAAGTGTTGAGGGAGAGATAAGTGACAGTATAAAGTGTTGAGAGAGGGAGGGTGGACAGTATAAAGTGTTGAGGGAGGGAGGGAGGGAGGGAGGGACAGTATAAACGCTTGAGGGAGGGGGTGGACAGTATAAAGTGTTGAGGGAGGGAGGGTGGACAGTATAAAGGCTTGAGGGAGGGAGAAGGGACAGTATAAAGTGTTGAGGGAGGGAGGGTGGACAGTATAAAGGATTGAGGAGGGAGGGTGGACAGTATAAAGGCTTGAGGGAGGGTGTACAGTATAAAGTGTTGAGGGAGGGAGAAGGGACAGTATAAAGGCTTGAGAGGGGGAGGGTGGACAGTATAAAGTGTTGAGGAGGGAGAAGGGACAGTATAAAGTGTTGAGGGAGGGAGGGTGGACAGTATAAAGTGTTGAGGGAGGGAGGGTGGACAGTATAAAGTGTTGAGGGAGGGAGGGTGGACAGTATAAAGTTTTGAGGGAGGGAGAAGGGACAGTATAAAGTTTTGAGGGAGGATGGACAGTATAAAGTGTTGAGGGAGGGTGGACAGTATAAAGTGTTGAGGGAGGGTGGACAGTAAAAGTGTTGAGGGAGGGAGGGTGGACAGTATAAAGTGTTGAGGGAGGGAGGGTGGACAGTATAAAGTGTTGCGGGAGGGAGGGTGGACAGTATAACGGGTTGAGGGACGGTGGACAGTATAAAGTGTTGAGGGAGGGTGGACAGTATAAAGTGTTGAGGGAGGGAGGGTGGACAGTATAAAGGCTTGAGGGAGGGAGGGTGGACAGTATAAAGTGTTGTGGGAGGGAGGGTGGACAGTATAACGGGTTGAGGGACGGTGGACAGTATAAAGTGTTGAGGGAGGGAGGTTGGACAGTATAAAGTGTTGAGGGAGGGAGGGTGGACAGTATAAAGTGTTGCGGGAGGGAGGGTGGACAGTATAACGGGTTGAGGGACGGTGGGCAGTATAAAGTGTTGACGGAGGGAGGGTGGACAGTATAAAGTGTTGAGGGAGGGAGAAGGGACAGTATAAAGTGTTGAGGGAGGGAGGTTGGACAGTATAAAGTGTTGAGGGAGGGAGGGTGGACAGTATAAAGTGTTGAGGGAGGGAGGGTGGACAGTATAAAGTGTTGAGGGAGGGAGGGTGGACGGTATAAAGTGTTGCGGGAGGGAGGGTGGTCAGTATAACGGGTTGAGGGACGGTGGACAGTATAAAGTGTTGCGGGAGGGAGGGTGGACAGTATAAAGTGTTGAGGGACGGTGGACAGTATAAAGTGTTGAGGGAGGGTGGACAGTATAAAGTGTTGAGGGAGGGAGGGTGGACAGTATAAAGTGTTGAGGGAGGGTAGACAATATAAAGTGTGGAGGGAGGGAGGGTGGACAGTATAAAGGGAGGGAGGGTGGACAATATAAAGTGTTGCGGGAGGGAGGGTGGACAGTATAAAGTGTTGAGGGACGGTGGACAGTATAAAGTGTTGAGGGAGGGTGGACAATATAAAGTGTTGAGGGAGGGAGGGTGGACAGTATAAAGGGAGGGAGGGTGGACAGTATAAAGGGAGGGAGGGTGGACAGTATAAAGGAGGGAGGGTGGACAGTATAAAGGGAGGGAGGGTGGACAGTATAAAGTGTTGAGGGAGGGAGGGTGGACAATATAAAGTGTTGAGGGAGGGAGGGTGGACAGTATAAAGTGTTGAGGGAGGGACGGTGGACAGTATAAAGTGTTGAGGGAGGGAGGGTGGACAGTATAAAGGGAGGGAGGCCGAGGAGAGAGAGTATAAAGGTGTATACCAGAGGGCTAGAGAAAGGTGAACTGAACACAGCCTAGTTTCTCAGTGGGAGCGGGAGAGTATAAAGGGTTGAGGGAGGGAGAAGGGACAGTATAAAGTGTTGAGGGAGGGTGGACAGTATAAAGGGTTGAGGGAGGGAGGGGGATGGGGGACAGTATAAAGTGTTGAGGGAGGGTGGACAGTATAAAGGGTACAGGGAGGGTGGACAGTATAAAGTGTTGAGGGAGGGAGGACAGTATAAAGCGTTGAGGAGGGAGGACAGTATAAAGCGTTGAGGGAGGGAGAAGGGGCGGTATAAAGGCTTGAGGGAGGGAGAAGGGACAGTATAAAGGCTTGAAGGAGGGAGAAGGGACAGTATAAAGTGTTGAGGGAGGGAGAAGGGACAGTATAAAGTGTTGAGGGAGAGATAAGTGACAGTATAAAGTGTTGAGAGAGGGAGGGTGGACAGTATAAAGTGTTGAGGGAGGGAGGGAGGGAGGGACAGTATAAACGCTTGAGGGAGGGGGGTGGACAGTATAAAGTGTTGAGGGAGGGAGGGTGGACAGTATAAAGGCTTGAGGGAGGGTGTACAGTATAAAGTGTTGAGGGAGGGAGAAGGGACAGTATAAAGGCTTGAGAGGGGGAGGGTGGACAGTATAAAGTGTTGAGGGAGGGAGAAGGGACAGTATAAAGTGTTGAGGGAGGGAGGGTGGACAGTATAAAGTGTTGAGGGAGGGAGGGTGGACAGTATAAAGTGTTGAGGGAGGGAGGGTGGACAGTATAAAGTTTTGAGGGAGGGAGAAGGGACAGTATAAAGTTTTGAGGGAGGATGGACAGTATAAAGTGTTGAGGGAGGGTGGACAGTATAAAGTGTTGAGGGAGGGTGGACAGTAAAAGTGTTGAGGGAGGGAGGGTGGACAGTATAAAGTGTTGAGGGAGGGAGAAGGGACAGTATAAAGCTTGAGGGAGGGAGGGTGGACAGTATAAAGTGTTGAGGGAGAGAGAAGGGACAGTATAAAGGCTTGAGGGAGGGAGAAGGGACAGTATAAAGTGTTGAGGGAGGGGGGACAGTATAAAGTGTTGAGGGAGGGTGGGTGGACAGTATAACGTGTTGAGGGAGGGAGAAGGGAAAGTATAAAGCTTGAGGGAGGGAGGGTGGACAGTATAAAGTGTTGAGGGAGGGAGAAGGGACAGTATAAAGGCTTGAGGGGGGGAGAAGGGACAGAATAAAGTGTTGAGGGAGGGTGGACAGTATAAAGTGTTGAGGGAGGGTGGACAGTAAAATTGTTGAGGGTGGGAGGGTGGACAGTATAAAGTGTTGAGGGAGGGTGGACAGTATAAAGTGTTGAGGGAGGGTGGACAGTATAAAGTGTTGAGGGAGGGTGGACAGTATAAAGTGTTGAGGGAGGGAGGGTGGACAGTATAAAGTGTTGCGGGAGGGAGGGTGGACAGTATAACGGGTTGAGGGACGGTGGACAGTATAAAGTGTTGAGGGAGGGTGGACAGTATAAAGTGTTGAGGGAGGGAGGGTGGACAGTATAAAGGCTTGAGGGAGGGAGGGTGGACAGTATAAAGTGTTGCGGGAGGGAGGGTGGACAGTATAACGGGTTGAGGGACGGTGGACAGTATAAAGTGTTGAGGGAGGGAGGTTGGACAGTATAAAGTGTTGAGGGAGGGAGGGTGGACAGTATAAAGTGTTGCGGGAGGGAGGGTGGACAGTATAACGGGTTGAGGGACGGTGGACAGTATAAAGTGTTGACGGAGGGAGGGTGGACAGTATAAAGTGTTGAGGGAGGGAGAAGGGACAGTATAAAGTGTTGAGGAGGGAGGGTGGACAGTATAAAGTGTTGAGGGAGGGAGGGTGGACAGTATAAAGTGTTGAGGGAGGGAGGGTGGACAGTATAAAGTGTTGAGGGAGGGAGGGTGGACGGTATAAAGTGTTGCGGGAGGGAGGGTGGTCAGTATAACGGGTTGAGGGACGGTGGACAGTATAAAGTGTTGCGGGAGGGAGGGTGGACAGTATAAAGTGTTGAGGGACGGTGGACAGTATAAAGTGTTGAGGGAGGGTGGACAGTATAAAGTGTTGAGGGAGGGAGGGTGGACAGTATAAAGTGTTGAGGGAGGGTAGACAATATAAAGTGTTGAGGGAGGGAGGGAGGGTGGACAGTATAAAGGGAGGGAGGGTGGACAATATAAAGTGTTGCGGGAGGGAGGGTGGACAGTATAAAGTGTTGAGGGACGGTGGACAGTATAAAGTGTTGAGGGAGGGTGGACAATGTAAAGTGTTGAGGGAGGGAGGGTGGACAGTATAAAGGGAGGGAGGGTGGACAGTATAAAGGGAGGGAGGGTGGACAGTATAAAGGGAGGGAGGGTGGACAGTATAAAGGGAGGGAGGGTGGACAGTATAAAGTGTTGAGGGAGGGAGGGTGGACAATATAAAGTGTTGAGGGAGGGAGGGTGGACAGTATAAAGTGTTGAGGGAGGGACGGTGGACAGTATAAAGTGTTGAGGGAGGGAGGGTGGACAGTATAAAGGGAGGGAGGGTGGACAGTATAAAGCGTTGAGGGAGGGTGGACAGTATAAAGGGTTGAGGGAGAAGGGACAGTATAAAGTGTTGAGGGAGGGTGGACAGTATAAAGGGTTGAGGGAGGGTGGACAGTATAAAGGGTTGAGGGAGGGAGAAGGGACAGTATAAAGTGTTGAGGGAGGGAGGGTGGACAGTATAAAGTGTTGAGGGAGGGTGGACAGTATAACGTGTTGAGGGAGGGAGAAGGGACAGTATAAAGTGTTGAGGGAGGGAGGGTGGACAGTATAAAGGGTTGAGGGAGGGAAAAGGGACAGTATAAAGTGTTGAGGGAGGGTGGACAGTATAAAGGCTTGAGGGAGGGAGGGTGGACAGTATAAAGTGTTGCGGGAGGGAGGGTGGACAGTATAACGGGTTGAGGGACGGTGGACAGTATAAAGTGTTGAGGGAGGGTGGACAGTATAAAGTGTTGAGGGAGGGAGGGTGGACAGTATAAAGTGTTGAGGGAAGGAGGGTGGACAGTATAAAGTGTTGCGGGAGGGAGGGTGGACAGTATAACGGGTTGAGGGAGGGTGGACAGTATAAAGTGTTGAGGGAGGGAGGGTGGTCAGTATAACGGGTTGAGGGACGGTGGACAGTATAAAGTGTTTTGCGGGAGGGAGGGTGGACAGTATAAAGTGTTGAGGGACGGTGGACAGTATAAAGTGTTGAGGAGGGTGGACAGTATAAAGTGTTGAGGGAGGGAGGGTGGACAGTATAAAGTGTTGAGGGAGGGTGGACAAAATAAAGTGTTGAGGGAGGGAGGGTGGACAGTATAAAGGGAGGGAGGGTGGACAGTATAAAGTGTTGAGGGAGAGTGGACAATATAAAGTGTTGCGGGAGGGAAGGTGGACAGTATAAAGTGTTGAGGAGGGTGGACAGTATAAAGTGTTGAGGGAGGGAGGGTGGACAGTATAAAGTGTTGAGGGAGGGTGGACAGTATAACATGTTGAGGGAGGGAGAAGGGACAGTATAAAGTGTTGAGGGAGGGAGGGTGGACAGTATAAAGGGTTGAGGGAGGGAGAAGGGACAGTATAAAGTGTTGAGGGAGGGTGGACAGTATAAAGGCTTGAGGGAGGGAGGGTGGACAGTATAAAGTGTTGCGGGAGGGAGGGTGGACAGTATAACGGGTTGAGGGACGGTGGACAGTATAAAGTGTTGAGGGAGGGTGGACAGTATAAAGTGTTGAGGGAGGGAGGGTGGACAGTATAAAGTGTTGCGGGAGGGAGAAGGGACAGTATAAAGTGTTGAGGGAGGGAGGGTGGACAGTATAAAGGATTGAGGGAGGGAGGGTGGACAGTATAAAGGCTTGAGGGAGGGTGTACAGTATAAAGTGTTGAGGGAGGGAGAAGGGACAGTATAAAGGCTTGAGAGGGGGGAGGGTGGACAGTATAAAGTGTTGAGGGAGGGAGAAGGGACAGTATAAAGTGTTGAGGGAGGGAGGGTGGACAGTATAAAGTGTTGAGGGAGGGAGGGTGGACAGTATAAAGTGTTGAGGGAGGGAGGGTGGACAGTATAAAGTTTTGAGGGAGGAGAAGGGACAGTATAAAGTTTTGAGGGAGGATGGACAGTATAAAGTGTTGAGGGAGGGTGGACAGTATAAAGTGTTGAGGGAGGGTGGACAGTAAAAGTGTTGAGGGAGGGAGGGTGGACAGTATAAAGTGTTGAGGGAGGGAGAAGGGACAGTATAAAGCTTGAGGGAGGGAGGGTGGACAGTATAAAGTGTTGAGGGAGGGAGAAGGGACAGTATAAAGGCTTGAGGAAGGGAGGGTGGACAGTATAAAGTGTTGAGGGAGGGTGGGTGGACAGTATAAAGTGTTGAGGGAGGGAGAAGGGACAGTATAAAGCTTGAGGGAGGGAGGGTGGACAGTATAAAGTGTTGAGGGAGGGAGAAGGGACAGTATAAAGGCTTGAGGGGGGGAGAAGGGACAGAATAAAGTGTTGAGGGAGGGTGGACAGTATAAAGTGTTGAGGGAGGGTGGACAGTAAAATTGTTGAGGGTGGGAGGGTGGACAGTATAAATGGTTGAGGGAGGGTGGACAGTATAAAGTGTTGAGGGAGGGTGGACAGTATAAAGTGTTGAGGGAGGGAGGGTGGACAGTATAAAGTGTTGAGGGAGGGAGGGTGGACAGTATAAAGTGTTGCGGGAGGGAGGGTGGACAGTATAACGGGTTGAGGGACGGTGGACAGTATAAAGTGTTGAGGAGGGTGGACAGTATAAAGTGTTGAGGGAGGGAGGGTGGACAGTATAAAGGCTTGAGGGAGGGAGGGTGGACAGTATAAAGTGTTGTGGGAGGGAGGGTGGACAGTATAACGGGTTGAGGGACGGTGGACAGTATAAAGTGTTGAGGGAGGGAGGTTGGACAGTATAAAGTGTTGAGGGAGGGAGGGTGGACAGTATAAAGTGTTGCGGGAGGGAGGGTGGACAGTATAACGGGTTGAGGGACGGTGGGCAGTATAAAGTGTTGACGGAGGGAGGGTGGACAGTATAAAGTGTTGAGGGAGGGAGAAGGGACAGTATAAAGTGTTGAGGGAGGGAGGGTGGACAGTATAAAGTGTTGAGAGAGGGAGGGTGGACAGTATAAAGTGTTGAGGGAGGGAGGGTGGACAGTATAAAGTGTTGAGGGAGGGAGGGTGGACGGTATAAAGTGTTGCGGGAGGGAGGGTGGTCAGTATAACGGGTTGAGGGACGGTGGACAGTATAAAGTGTTGCGGGAGGGAGGGTGGACAGTATAAAGTGTTGAGGGACGGTGGACAGTATAAAGTGTTGAGGGAGGGTGGACAGTATAAAGTGTTGAGGGAGGGAGGGTGGACAGTATAAAGTGTTGAGGGAGGGTAGACAATATAAAGTGTGGAGGGAGGGAGGGTGGACAGTATAAAGGGAGGGAGGGTGGACAATATAAAGTGTTGCGGGAGGGAGGGTGGACAGTATAAAGTGTTGAGGGACGGTGGACAGTATAAAGTGTTGAGGGAGGGTGGACAATATAAAGTGTTGAGGGAGGGAGGGTGGACAGTATAAAGGGAGGGAGGGTGGACAGTATAAAGGGAGGGAGGGTGGACAGTATAAAGGGAGGGAGGGTGGACAGTATAAAGGGAGGGAGGGTGGACAGTATAAAGTGTTGAGGGAGGGAGGGTGGACAATATAAAGTGTTGAGGGAGGGAGGGTGGACAGTATAAAGTGTTGAGGGAGGGACGGTGGACAGTATAAAGTGTTGAGGGAGGGAGGGTGGACAGTATAAAGGGAGGGAGGCCGAGGAGAGAGAGTATAAAGGTGTATACCAGAGGGCTAGAAAAAGGTGAACTGAACACAGCCTAGTTTCTCAGTGGGAGCGGGAGAGTATAAAGGGTTGAGGGAGGGAGAAGGGACAGTATAAAGTGTTGAGGGAGGGTGGACAGTATAAAGGGTTGAGGGAGGGAGGGGGGATGGGGGACAGTATAAAGTGTTGAGGGAGGGTGGACAGTATAAAGGGTACAGGGAGGGTGGACAGTATAAAGTGTTGAGGGAGGGAGGACAGTATAAAGCGTTGAGGGAGGGAGGACAGTATAAAGCGTTGAGGGAGGGAGAAGGGGCGGTATAAAGGCTTGAGGGAGGGAGAAGGGACAGTATAAAGGCTTGAAGGAGGGAGAAGGGACAGTATAAAGTGTTGAGGAGGGAGAAGGGACAGTATAAAGTGTTGAGGGAGAGATAAGTGACAGTATAAAGTGTTGAGAGAGGGAGGGTGGACAGTATAAAGTGTTGAGGGAGGGAGGGAGGGACAGTATAAACGCTTGAGGGAGGGGGTGGACAGTATAAAGTGTTGAGGGAGGGAGGGTGGACAGTATAAAGGCTTGAGGAGGGTGTACAGTAAAATTGTTGAGGGTGGGAGGGTGGACAGTATAAATGGTTGAGGGAGGGTGGACAGTATAAAGTGTTGAGGGAGGGTGGACAGTATAAAGTGTTGAGGGAGGGAGGGTGGACAGTATAAAGTGTTGAGGGAGGGAGGGTGGACAGTATAAAGTGTTGAGGGAGGGAGGGTGGACAGTATAACGGGTTGAGGGACGGTGGACAGTATAAAGTGTTGAGGGAGGGTGGACAGTATAAAGTGTTGAGGGAGGGAGGGTGGACAGTATAAAGGCTTGAGGGAGGGAGGGTGGACAGTATAAAGTGTTGTGGGAGGGAGGGTGGACAGTATAACGGGTTGAGGGACGGTGGACAGTATAAAGTGTTGAGGGAGGGAGGTTGGACAGTATAAAGTGTTGAGGGAGGGAGGGTGGACAGTATAAAGTGTTGCGGGAGGGAGGGTGGACAGTATAACGGGTTGAGGGACGGTGGGCAGTATAAAGTGTTGAGGGAGGGAGGGTGGACAGTATAAAGTGTTGAGGGAGGGAGAAGGGACAGTATAAAGTGTTGAGGGAGGGAGGGTGGACAGTATAAAGTGTTGAGGAGGGAGGGTGGACAGTATAAAGTGTTGAGGGAGGGAGGGTGGACAGTATAAAGTGTTGAGGGAGGGAGGGTGGACAGTATAAAGTGTTGAGGGAGGGAGGGTGGATAAAGTGTTGCGGGAGGGAGGGTGGTCAGTATAACGGGTTGAGGGACGGTGGACAGTATAAAGTGTTGCGGGAGGGAGGGTGGACAGTATAAAGTGTTGAGGGACGGTGGACAGTATAAAGTGTTGAGGGAGGGTGGACAGTATAAAGTGTTGAGGGAGGGAGGGTGGACAGTATAAAGTGTTGAGGGAGGGTAGACAATATAAAGTGTGGAGGGAGGGAGGGTGGACAGTATAAAGGGAGGGAGGGTGGACAATATAAAGTGTTGCGGGAGGGAGGGTGGACAGTATAAAGTGTTGAGGGACGGTGGACAGTATAAAGTGTTGAGGAGGGTGGACAATATAAAGTGTTGAGGGAGGAGGGTGGACAGTATAAAGGGAGGGAGGGTGGACAGTATAAAGGGAGGGAGGGTGGACAGTATAAAGGGAGGGAGGGTGGACAGTATAAAGGGAGGGAGGGTGGACAGTATAAAGTGTTGAGGGAGGGAGGGTGGACAATATAAAGTGTTGAGGGAGGGAGGGTGGACAGTATAAAGTGTTGAGGGAGGGACGGTGGACAGTATAAAGTGTTGAGGGAGGGAGGGTGGACAGTATAAAGGGAGGGAGGCCGAGGAGAGAGAGTATAAAGGTGTATACCAGAGGGCTAGAGAAAGGTGAACTGAACACAGCCTAGTTTCTCAGTGGGAGCGGGAGAGTATAAAGGGTTGAGGGAGGGAGAAGGGACAGTATAAAGTGTTGAGGGAGGGTGGACAGTATAAAGGGTTGAGGGAGGGAGGGGGGGATGGGGGACAGTATAAAGTGTTGAGGGAGGGTGGACAGTATAAAGGGTACAGGGAGGGTGGACAGTATAAAGTGTTGAGGGAGGGAGGACAGTATAAAGCGTTGAGGGAGGGAGGACAGTATAAAGCGTTGAGGGAGGGAGAAGGGGCGGTATAAAGGCTTGAGGGAGGGAGAAGGGACAGTATAAAGGCTTGAAGGAGGGAGAAGGGACAGTATAAAGTGTTGAGGGAGGGAGAAGGGACAGTATAAAGTGTTGAGGGAGAGATAAGTGACAGTATAAAGTGTTGAGAGAGGGAGGGTGGACAGTATAAAGTGTTGAGGGAGGGAGGGAGGGACAGTATAAACGCTTGAGGGAGGGGGGTGGACAGTATAAAGTGTTGAGGGAGGGAGGGTGGACAGTATAAAGGCTTGAGGGAGGGTGTACAGTATAAAGTGTTGAGGGAGGGAGAAGGGACAGTATAAAGGCTTGAGAGGGGGAGGGTGGACAGTATAAAGTGTTGAGGGAGGGAGAAGGGACAGTATAAAGTGTTGAGGGAGGGAGGGTGGACAGTATAAAGTGTTGAGGGAGGGAGGGTGGACAGTATAAAGTGTTGAGGGAGGGAGGGTGGACAGTATAAAGTTTTGAGGGAGGGAGAAGGGACAGTATAAAGTTTTGAGGGAGGATGGACAGTATAAAGTGTTGAGGAGGGTGGACAGTATAAAGTGTTGAGGGAGGGTGGACAGTAAAAGTGTTGAGGGAGGGAGGGTGGACAGTATAAAGTGTTGAGGGAGGGAGAAGGGACAGTATAAAGCTTGAGGGAGGGAGGGTGGACAGTATAAAGTGTTGAGGGAGGGAGAAGGGACAGTATAAAGGCTTGAGGGAGGGAGAAGGGACAGTATAAAGTGTTGAGGGAGGGTGGACAGTATAAAGTGATGAGGGAGGGTGGGTGGACAGTATAACGTGTTGAGGGAGGGAGAAGGGACAGTATAAAGCTTGAGGGAGGGAGGGTGGACAGTATAAAGTGTTGAGGGAGGGAGAAGGGACAGTATAAAGGCTTGAGGGGGGGAGAAGGGACAGAATAAAGTGTTGAGGGAGGGTGGACAGTATAAAGTGTTGAGGGAGGGTGGACAGTAAAATTGTTGAGGGTGGGAGGGTGGACAGTATAAAGTGTTGAGGGAGGGTGGACAGTATAAAGTGTTGAGGGAGGGTGGACAGTATAAAGTGTTGAGGGAGGGTGGACAGTATAAAGTGTTGAGGGAGGGAGGGTGGACAGTATAAAGTGTTGCGGGAGGGAGGGTGGACAGTATAACGGGTTGAGGGACGGTGGACAGTATAAAGTGTTGAGGGAGGGTGGACAGTATAAAGTGTTGAGGGAGGGAGGGTGGACAGTATAAAGGCTTGAGGGAGGGAGGGTGGACAGTATAAAGTGTTGCGGGAGGGAGGGTGGACAGTATAACGGGTTGAGGGACGGTGGACAGTATAAAGTGTTGAGGGAGGGAGGTTGGACAGTATAAAGTGTTGAGGGAGGGAGGGTGGACAGTATAAAGTGTTGCGGGAGGGAGGGTGGACAGTATAACGGGTTGAGGGACGGTGGACAGTATAAAGTGTTGACGGAGGGAGGGTGGACAGTATAAAGTGTTGAGGGAGGGAGAAGGGACAGTATAAAGTGTTGAGGGAGGGAGGGTGGACAGTATAAAGTGTTGAGGGAGGGAGGGTGGACAGTATAAAGTGTTGAGGGAGGGAGGGTGGACAGTATAAAGTGTTGAGGGAGGGAGGGTGGACGGTATAAAGTGTTGCGGGAGGGAGGGTGGTCAGTATAACGGGTTGAGGGACGGTGGACAGTATAAAGTGTTGCGGGAGGGAGGGTGGACAGTATAAAGTGTTGAGGGACGGTGGACAGTATAAAGTGTTGAGGGAGGGTGGACAGTATAAAGTGTTGAGGGAGGGAGGGTGGACAGTATAAAGTGTTGAGGAGGGTAGACAATATAAAGTGTTGAGGGAGGGAGGGAGGGTGGACAGTATAAAGGGAGGGAGGGTGGACAATATAAAGTGTTGCGGGAGGGAGGGTGGACAGTATAAAGTGTTGAGGGACGGTGGACAGTATAAAGTGTTGAGGGAGGGAGGGTGGACAGTATAAAGGGAGGGAGGGTGGACAGTATAAAGGGAGGGAGGGTGGACAGTATAAAGGGAGGGAGGGTGGACAGTATAAAGTGTTGAGGAGGGAGGGTGGACAATATAAAGTGTTGAGGAGGGAGGGTGGACAGTATAAAGTGTTGAGGAGGGACGGTGGACAGTATAAAGTGTTGAGGGAGGGAGGGTGGACAGTATAAAGGGAGGGAGGGTGGACAGTATAAAGCGTTGAGGGAGGGTGGACAGTATAAAGGGTTGAGGGAGAAGGGACAGTATAAAGTGTTGAGGGAGGGTGGACAGTATAAAGGGTTGAGGGAGGGTGGACAGTATAAAGGGTTGAGGGAGGGAGAAGGGACAGTATAAAGTGTTGAGGGAGGGAGGGTGGACAGTATAAAGTGTTGAGGGAGGGTGGACAGTATAACGTGTTGAGGGAGGGAGAAGGGACAGTATAAAGTGTTGAGGGAGGGAGGGTGGACAGTATAAAGGGTTGAGGGAGGGAAAAGGGACAGTATAAAGTGTTGAGGGAGGGTGGACAGTATAAAGGCTTGAGGGAGGGAGGGTGGACAGTATAAAGTGTTGCGGGAGGGAGGGTGGACAGTATAACGGGTTGAGGGACGGTGGACAGTATAAAGTGTTGAGGGAGGGTGGACAGTATAAAGTGTTGAGGAGGGAGGGTGGACAGTATAAAGTGTTGAGGGAAGGAGGGTGGACAGTATAAAGTGTTGCGGGAGAGACGGGAGGGTGGACAGTATAACGGGTTGAGGAGGGTGGACAGTATAAAGTGTTGAGGAGGAGGGTGGACAGTATAAAGTGTTGAGGGAGGGAGGGTGGATGGTAAAAAGTGTTGCGGGAGGGAGGGTGGTCAGTATAACGGGTTGAGGGACGGTGGACAGTATAAAGTGTTTTGCGGGAGGGAGGGTGGACAGTATAAAGTGTTGAGGGACGGTGGACAGTATAAAGTGTTGAGGGAGGGTGGACAGTATAAAGTGTTGAGGGAGGGAGGGTGGACAGTATAAAGTGTTGAGGGAGGGTGGACAAAATAAAGTGTTGAGGGAGGGAGGGTGGACAGTATAAAGGGAGGGAGGGTGGACAGTATAAAGTGTTGAGGGAGAGTGGACAATATAAAGTGTTGCGGGAGGGAGGGTGGACAGTATAAAGTGTTGAGGGAGGGTGGACAGTATAAAGTGTTGAGGGAGGGAGGGTGGACAGTATAAAGTGTTGAGGGAGGGTGGACAGTATAACATGTTGAGGGAGGGAGAAGGGACAGTATAAAGTGTTGAGGGAGGGAGGGTGGACAGTATAAAGGGTTGAGGGAGGGAGAAGGGACAGTATAAAGTGTTGAGGGAGGGTGGACAGTATAAAGGCTTGAGGGAGGGAGGGTGGACAGTATAAAGTGTTGCGGGAGGGAGGGTGGACAGTATAACGGGTTGAGGGACGGTGGACAGTATAAAGTGTTGAGGGAGGGTGGACAGTATAAAGTGTTGAGGAAGGGAGGGTGGACAGTATAAAGTGTTGCGGGAGAGAGGGTGGACAGTATAACGGGTTGAGGGACGGTGGACAGTATAAAGTGTTGAGGGATGGTGGACAGTATAAAGTGTTGAGGGAGGGAGGGTGGACAGTATAAAGTGTTGAGGGAGGGAGGGTGGACAGTATAAAGTGTTCCGGGAGGGAGGGTGGACAGTATAACGGGTTGAGGGACGGTGGACAGTATAAAGTGTTGAGGGAGGGTGGACAGTATAAAGTGTTGAGGGAGGGAGGGTGGACAGTATAAAGTGTTGAGGGAGGGAGGGTGGACAGTATAAAGTGTTGCGGGAGGGAGGTTGGACAGTATAACGGGTTGAGGGAGGGTGGACAGTATAAAGTGTTGAGGGAGGGAGGGTGGACAGTATAAAGTGTTGAGGGAGGGAGGGTGGATGGTATAAAGTGTTGCGGGAGGGAGGGTGGTCAGTATAACGGGTTGAGGGACGGTGGACAGTATAAAGTGTTTTGCGGGAGGGAGGGTGGACAGTATAAAGTGTTGAGGGACGGTGGACAGTATAAAGTGTTGAGGGAGGGTGGACAGTATAAAGTGTTGAGGGAGGGAGGGTGGACAGTATAAAGTGTTGAGGGAGGGTGGACAAAATAAAGTGTTGAGGGAGGGAGGGTGGATAGTATAAAGGGAGGGAGGGTGGACAGTATAAAGTGTTGAGGGAGAGTGGACAATATAAAGTGTTGCGGGAGGGAGGGTGGACAGTATAAAGTGTTGAGGGACGGTGGACAGTATAAAGTGTTGAGGGAGGGTGGACAATGGACAATATAAAGTGTTGAGGGAGGGAGGGTGGACAGTATAAAGGGAGGGAGGGTGGACAGTATAAAGGGAGGGAGGGTGGACAGTATAAAGGGAGGGAGGGTGGACAGTATAAAGGGAGGGAGAGTGGACAGTATAAAGGGATGGAGGGTGGACAGTATAAAGGGAGGGAGGGTGGACAGTATAAAGTGTTGAGGGAGGGAGGGTGGACAATATAAAGTGTTGAGGGAGGGAGGGTGGACAGTATAAAGTGTTGAGGGAGGGACGGTGGACAGTATAAAGTGTTGAGGGAGGGTGGACAGTATAAAGTGTTGAGGGAGGGAGGGTGGACAATATAAAGTGTTGAGGGAGGGAGGGTGGACAGTATAAAGTGTTGAGGGAGGGACGGTGGACAGTATAAAGTGTTGAGGGAGGGTGGACAGTATAAAGTGTTGAGGGAGGGAGGGTGGACAGTATAAATGGAGGGAGGCCGAGGAGAGAGAGTATAAAGGTGTATACCAGAGGGCTAGAGAAAGGTGAACTGAACACAGCCTAGTTTCTCAGTGGAAGCGGGTCCAGCCCAGGCCTTGGTCCAGCAGGCACAATGGCTGACTTGAGAGCTCTCTCTCTCTCAATTCAATTCAAAGGGCTTTATTCAATTCAAAGGGCTTTCACTCTCTCTCTCTCTACATGGTGCACTTTATGACTTAATAAAAATACACAGGGGAGGTGCTGTCTGGTGGGAGTAAAGCACTTGCAGACTTTCTCCTCTCAGTATTGGTTTACAGGGATGGGGGCATGGAGCAATGGAAGTGGGTTGGGGAAAAACTCTCCAGAGTTCACTCCATGTGGCCTCCTGACTCCATTCCCTCACTTCCTCAGCTATGTGTGTAACGTATTAAATATCAGCAAGCAGGTCATGAAGAAAATGAAAACGTTAAAGACCAATCTCCTTTCCACCTCATTTATCACCTGATTTACTTAACAAAAGGTTCATAGGTGGTCCAGGTATGACATGACATGGCACAAGTGTGTGCGGGGGGCTTTCCTCTTTGTTCTATTTTTGCACCTCTATGGTTCTCACTAGCAAGGGGCAGGCCAGTGACATCAGAGTAAGCACATCAGACACACCGCACCCCTTGATGGTCCAACTCTTGAAGTTTGCAATTTTGCTCAGAACGTCTTTTTTTTAAATTTTCCTTAAGTGTGTGAACATTATTGCATTTGTACATGAGGATATTGTTTTTCAACTGGAAAAGCTCAGAAATAGCTGGGTTATTTCTTTAAAAGCATAAAATATGACATCAGAAGGCATCGTACATCTCTAGACCCCTAGAGCAAGCTGGCAAAACGGTGCATCATTAAAAGACACAAAACACACTGTACACATAACACTCTAAACAAACAACGCAACAGTCACTCTGAGAGAAACAGTGCTATCTGATAATATGTCAGGGACAGGGACAGGGACAGGGGCAGGGACAGGGGCAGGGACAGGGACAGGGGCAGGGGCAGGGACAGGGGCAGGGGCAGGGACAGGGACAGGGGCAGGGACAGGGGCAGGGACAGGGACAGGGGCAGGGACAGGGGAAGGGACAGGGGCAGGGGCAGGGGCAGGGGCAGGGGCAGGGACAGGGGCAGGGATAGGGGCAGGGACAGGGACAGGGGCAGGGACAGGGGCAGGGGCAGGGGGCAGGGACAGGGGCAGGGACAGGGACAGGAGCAGGGACAGGGACAGGGACAGGGGCAGGGACAGGGACAGGGACAGGGACAGGGACAGGGACAGGGACAGGGACACACAGACGTCCAGTAGTATCAATGAAAGATTGACACAGACAGGAACTATGAAGGAGACAAGCGGGGGGGGGGGGGGGGGGATACAACTTTTGTGACTTTTGTCTGGCGGTTTTTTCTTCCCTCTGGAAGTTTTGTTTAGTCTGTGACCACAAGGTCTATATCTGTCCCCTCTCTCTCTCAGTCTCTCTCTCCCTCTCACCCTTCATCCCTCCATCTATCCATCCCTCCCGCCCTGTCTCCTTCCTTCCCATTTACACACTTTTTTCCCCAGTCCAAGTCATTCCATCCACAAACTATTAAAACCCTGTAGTGGTGAAGCCTGGGAGAACAGAGGACAGAGGACGGTCTTCAGGCTGGCTGGCTGGTGTGGGAAACACTAATCCCCACCACATCACACCACAGAGAGCCCAGCCAATAGAGTAACCACAGCCAGAGCCAAGGCAGACCAGGATCCCTTTACATTCACAGTCCTGTCTGCCACCAACATGACCAACTGAACCACTCTGTAGACTTGGAGAGAAGGGGAAGGACAAAGAGAAGGGGCAAGAAAGCAAGCAAGAGAGAGAGCTAAAAAGAGAGAGAAGGGGACAGAGAGCAACCCAGGGAGTAAGTGAGACAAACACAGAGCAAGCGAAATGGAGCGAGAGGGAGACAGAGTAAGCGAGACAAAGACAGAGCAAGCGAAACGGAGGGAGAGGGAGACAGAGCAAGCGATATGGAGAGAGAGGGAGACAGAGCAAGCGAGACGGAGAGAGAGGGAGACAGAGACAGAGAGAGAGGGAGACAGAGACAGAGAGAGAGACAGAGAGAGGGGGAGATAGAGTCAGAGACAGAGACAGAGGGAGACAGAGCAAGCGATACGGAGAGAGGGAGACAGAGCAAGCAGGACTGAGAGAGAGGGAGACAGAGCAAGCGAGACGGAGAGAGAGGGAGACAGAGCAAGCGAGACGGAGAGAGAGGGAGACAGAGCAAGCAAGACAGAGAGAGAGGGAGACAGAGCAAGCGAGACAGAGAGAGAGGGAGACAGAGACAGAGAGAGAGAGAGGGAGAGAGAGAGAGAGAGAGAGAGAGAGAGAGAGAGAGAGAGAGAGAGAGAGAGAGAGAGACAGAGCAAGCAAGACGAGAGAGAGAGGGAGACAGAGCAAGCGAGACAGAGAGAGAGGGAGACAGAGCAAGCGATACGAGAGAGAGAGGGAGACAGAGAGAGAGAGAGAGACAGAGAGAGAGAGAGAGACAGAGAGACAGAGAGAGAGACAGAGAGAGACGAGAGAGAGGGAGACAGAGCAAGCGAGATAGAGAGAGGAGAGAGAGGGAGTCAGAGCAAGCGAGACAGAGAGAGAGAGAGAGAGAGAGAGAGAGACAGAGACAGAGAGAGAGAGAGCGAGACAGAGACAGAGAGAGAGGGAGACAGAGCAAGCGAGACAGAGAGAGAGGGAGACAGAGCAAGCGATACGGAGAGAGAGGGAGACAGAGCAAGCAATACGGAGTGAGAGGGAGACAGAGACAGAGACAGAGAGACAGAGAGGGAGACAGAGACAGAGACAGAGAGAGATGGAGACAGAGCAAGCGATACGGAGAGAGGGAGACAGAGCAAGCGAGATAGAGAAAGAGGGAGACAGAGCAAGCAGGACTGAGAGAGAGAGAGGGAGACAGAGCAAGCGAGACGGAGAGAGAGGGAGACAGAGCAAGCGAGACGGAGAGAGAGGGAGACAGAGCAAGCGAGACAGAGAGAGAGGAGACAGAGCTAGCGAGACAGAGAGAGAGGAGACAGAGAGACAGAGCAAGCAAGCGAGACAGAGAGAGAGGGAGACAGAGCAAGCAGAGACAGAGAGAGAGGAGAGACAGAGACAAGAGAGACAGAGAGAGAGAGAGAGACAGAGCAAGCGAGACAGAGAGAGAGGGAGACAGAGCAAGCGAGACAGAGAGAGAGAGGGAGACAGAGCAAGCGAGACGGAGAGAGAGGGAGACAGAGCAAGCGAGACAGATAGAGAGGGAGACAGAGCAAGCGAGACGGAGAGAGAGGGAGACAGAGCAAGCGAGAGAGAGAGAGAGGGAGACAGAGCAAGCGAGACGGAGAGAGAGGGAGACAGAGCAAGCGATACGGAGAGAGAGGGAGACAGAGACAAAGACAGAAACAGAGACAGAGAGAGAGAGACAGAGACAGAGACAGAGAGAGATGGAGACAGAGAAAGCGATACGGAGAGAGGGAGACAGAGCAAGCGAGATAGAGAGAGAGAGAGACAGAGCAAGCAGGACTGAGAGAGAGAGAGGGAGACAGAGCAAGCGAGACGGAGAGAGAGGGAGACAGAGCAAGCAATACGGAGAGAGAGGAGACAGAGACAGAGACAGAGACAGAGAGAGAGAGAGAGAGGGAGACAGAGACAGAGATAGAGAGAGAGGAGACAGAGAGGGAGACAGAGACAGAGACAGAGAGAGGGAGACAGAGCAAGCGAGACGAGAGAGAGGGAGACAGAGCAAGAGAGACGGAGAGAGAGAGAGACAGAGAGCAAGCGAGACGGAGAGAGAGGGAGACAGAGACAGAGAGAGAGAGAGAGAGAGAGAGAGAGAGAGAGAGAGAGAGAGAGAGAGAGACAGAGACAGAGACAGAGAGAGAGAGATATCGAGAGAGGGAGACAGAGCAAGAGATAGAGAGAGAGAGACAGAGCAAGCAGGACTGAGAGAGGGAGACAGAGAAGCAGAGACAGAGAGAGACAGAGAGACAGAGCAAGCAGAGACGAGAGAGAGGGAGACAGAGCAAGCGAGAGAGAGAGGAGACAGAGAGAGAGGAGAGACAGAGACAAGCAGAGACAGAGAGAGAGGGAGACAGAGCATCGAGAGAGGGAGACAGAGCAAGCGAGACAGAGAGAGAGGGAGACAGAGCAAGCAGAGACAGGAGAGAGAGAGGGAGACAGAGCAAGCGAGACAGAGAGAGAGGGAGACAGAGCAAGCGAGACAGAGAGAGAGGGAGACAGAGCAAGCGAGACAGAGAGAGAGGGAGACAGAGCAAGCGAGACGAGAGAGAGGGAGACAGAGCAGACAGAGAGAGGGAGACAGAGCAAGCGAGACAGAGAGAGGGAGACAGAGCAAGCAGAGACAGAGACAGAGAGAGAGGGAGACAGAGCAAGCGAGACAGAGAGAGGGAGACAGAGCAAGCGAGACAGAGAGAGAGGGAGACAGAGCAAGCGAGACAGAGAGAGAGGGAGACAGAGCAAGCGAGACAGAGAGAGAGGGAGACAGAGCAAGCGAGAGAGAGAGGAGACAGAGAGAGAGAGAGGAGACAGAGCAAGCGAGACAGAGCAAAAGACAGAAACAGAGCAAGCGAGACGGAGAGAGAGGGAGACAGAGAGACAGAGCAGAGCAAGACAGAGACAGAGAGAGAGACAGAGCAAGCGAGACAGAGAGAGAGGGAGACAGAGCAGAGACAGAGAGAGAGGGAGACAGAGCAAGCGAGACGGAGAGAGAGGGAGACAGAGCAAGCAAGACGGAGAGAGAGAGACAGACAGAGACAGAGACAGAGACAGAGAGACAGAGACAGAGAGAGAGGGAGACAGAGAGAGAGAGAGAGGAGACAGAGCAAGCAGACAGAGAGAGAGAGAGAGACAGAGACAGAGAGAGGGAGACAGAGCAAGCATACGGAGAGAGGGAGACAGAGACAGAGACAGAGACAGAGAGAGAGAGAGAGAGAGAGACAGAGACTGAGAGAGAGAGAGAGAGACAGAGACAGAGACAGAGAGAGATGGAGACAGAGCAAGCGATATCGAGAGAGGGAGACAGAGCAAGCGAGATAGAGAGAGAGGGAGACAGAGCAAGCAGGACTGAGAGAGAGAGAGGGAGACAGAGCAAGCGAGACAGAGAGAGAGGGAGACAGAGCAAGCGAGACGGAGAGAGAGGGAGACAGAGCAAGCGATACAGAGAGAGAGGGAGACAGAGACGAGAGAGAGAGGAGACAGAGCAAGCAGACAGAGAGAGAGAGGGAGACAGAGACAGAGACAGAGAGAGAGGGAGACAGAGCAAGCGAGACGGAGAGAGAGGGAGACAGAGCAAGCGAGACGGAGAGAGAGGGAGACAGAGCAAGCGAGACAGAGAGAGAGGGAGACAGAGCAAGCGAGACGAGAGAGAGGGAGACAGAGCAAGCGAGAGAGAGAGGAGACAGAGCACAGAGAGAGAGAGAGACAGAGAGACAGACAGAGAGAGAGAGACAGAGCAAGCGAGACAGAGAGAGACAGAGGAGACAGAGCAAGCAAGAGACGGAGAGAGAGAGGGAGACAGAGCAAGCGAGACAGAGAGAGAGGGAGACAGAGCAAGCGAGACAGAGAGAGAGGGAGACAGAGCAAGACAGAGACAGAGAGAGAGAGGAGACAGAGACAAGAGACAGAGAGAGAGGGAGACAGAGCAAGCGAGACGGAGAGAGAGGGAGACAGAGCAGAGCGAGAGAGAGAGAGAGAGAGGGAGACAGAGCAGAGAGAGACGGAGAGAGAGACAGAGCAAGCAGAGACAGAGAGAGAGGAGAGAGGAGACAGAGCAAGCGAGACAGAGAGAGAGGGAGACAGAGCAAGCAGAGACGGAGAGAGAGGGAGACAGAGCAAGCGAGACAGAGAGAGAGGGAGACAGAGCAAGCGAGACAGAGAGAGAGAGAGAGAGACAGAGCAAGCGAGAGAGAGAGAGACAGAGACAGAGACAGAGAGGTAGACAGAGCGCGAGACAGAGAGAGAGGGAGACAGAGCAAGCGAGACAGAGCAGAGCAAGCGAGACAGAGAGAGAGGGAGACAGAGCAGAGAGAGACAGAGAGAGAGAGAGGGAGACAGAGACAGAGAGAGAGAGAGACAGAGAGAGAGAGGGAGACAGAGCAAGCGAGACAGAGAGAGAGAGGGAGACAGAGCAAGCGAGACGGAGAGAGAGGGAGACAGAGCAAGTGAGAGAGAGAGAGAGGGAGAGGAGACAGAGCAAGCCAGACAGAGAGAGAGGGAGACAGAGACAGAGACAGAGAGAGGGAGACAGAGCAAGCAGAGAGAGAGGGAGACAGAGCAAGCGATACGGAGAGAGAGGGAGACAGAGCAAGCGAGACGGAGAGAGAGGGAGACAGAGAGAGAGACAGGAGACAGAGAGAGAGAGGGAGACAGAGACAGAGAGAGAGGTAGACAGAGCAAGCGAGACGGAGAGAGAGGGAGACAGAGCAAGCGAGACGGAGAGAGAGGGAGACAGAGCAAGCGAGACAGAGAGAGAGGGAGACAGAGCAAGCGAGAGACAGAGAGAGAGACAGAGGGAGACAGAGAGAGAGAGACAGAGAGAGAGAGGGAGACAGAGACAGACAGAGAGAGAGGGAGACAGAGCAAGCGAGACGGAGAGAGAGGGAGACAGAGCAAGCGAGACAGAGAGAGAGGGAGACAGAGCAAGCGAGACAGAGAGAGAGGGAGACAGAGACAGAGAGAGAGAGAGGAGAGAGCAGAGACAGAGAGAGAGGGAGACAGAGCAAGCGAGACGGAGAGAGAGGGAGACAGAGCAAGCGAGACGGAGAGAGAGGGAGACAGAGCAAGAGAGACAGAGAGAGAGAGGAGACAGAGCAAGAGACAGAGAGAGAGGGAGACAGAGCAAGCGAGACAGAGAGAGAGGGAGACAGAGCAAGCGAGACGGAGAGAGAGGGAGACAGAGCAAGCGAGACAGAGAGAGAGGGAGACAGAGCAGAGCGGGAGACAGAGAGAGAGAGGGAGACAGAGCAAGCGAGACAGAGAGAGAGGGAGACAGAGCAAGCGAGACAGAGACAGAGACAGAGAGAGAGAGAGAGACAGAGCAAGCAGAGAGAGAGGGAGACAGAGCAAGCGAGACAGAGAGAGAGGGAGACAGAGACAGAGAGAGAGAGGGAGACAGAGCAAGCGAGACAGAGAGAGAGGGAGACAGAGCAAGCGAGACGGAGAGAGAGGGAGACAGAGCAAGCGAGATAGAGAGAGAGGGAGACAGAGACAAGAGACAGAGAGAGGGAGACAGAGACAGAGACAGAGCAAGCGAGACAGAGAGAGAGGGAGACAGAGCAAGCGATACGGAGAGAGAGGGAGACAGAGCAAGCGATACGGAGAGAGAGGGAGACAGAGACAGAGAGAGAGAGAGGGAGACAGAGACAGAGACAGAGAGAGAGGTAGACAGAGCAAGCGAGACGGAGAGAGAGGGAGACAGAGCAAGCGAGACGGAGAGAGAGGGAGACAGAGCAAGCGAGACAGAGAGAGGGAGACAGAGCAAGAGCGACAGAGACAGAGAGAGAGAGAGGGAGACAGAGACAGAGAGAGAGAGACAGAGAGAGAGAGGGAGACAGAGCAAGCGAGACAGAGAGAGAGGGAGACAGAGCAAGACGAGAGAGACAGAGACGGAGAGAGAGGGAAACAGAGCAAGTGAGTCAGAGAGAGAGGGAGACAGAGCAAGCCAGACAGAGAGAGAGGGAGACAGAGACAGAGACAGAGAGAGGGAGACAGAGACAGAGAGAGAGGGAGACAGAGCAAGCGATACGGAGAGAGAGGGAGACAGAGCAAGCGATACGGAGAGAGAGGGAGACAGAGAGAGAGGGAGACAGAGAGAGAGAGGGAGACAGAGACAGAGAGAGAGGTAGACAGAGCAAGCGAGACGGAGAGAGAGGGAGACAGAGCAAGCGAGACGGAGAGAGAGGGAGACAGAGCAAGCGAGACAGAGAGAGGGAGACAGAGCAAGAGCGACAGAGACAGAGAGAGAGAGAGGGACACAGAGACAGAGAGAGAGAGACAGAGAGAGAGAGGGAGACAGAGCAAGCGAGACAGAGAGAGAGGGAGACAGAGCAAGCGAGACGGAGAGAGAGGGAGACAGAGCAAGTGAGTCAGAGAGAGAGGGAGACAGAGCAAGCCAGACAGAGAGAGAGGGAGACAGAGACAGAGACAGAGAGAGGGAGACAGAGACAGAGAGAGAGGGAGACAGAGCAAGCGATACGGAGAGAGAGGGAGACAGAGCAAGCGATACGGAGAGAGAGGGAGACAGAGAGAGAGGGAGACAGAGAGAGAGAGGGAGACAGAGACAGAGAGAGAGAGAGAGGGAGACAGAGCAAGCGAGACAGAGAGAGAGGGAGACAGAGCAAGCGAGACGGAGAGAGAGGGAGACAGAGCAAGCGAGACAGAGAGAGGGAGACAGAGCAAGAGCGACAGAGACAGAGAGAGAGAGAGGGAGACAGAGACAGAGAGAGAGAGACAGAGAGAGAGAGGGAGACAGAGCAAGCGAGACAGAGAGAGAGGGAGACAGAGCAAGCGAGACGGAGAGAGAGGGAAACAGAGCAAGTGAGTCAGAGAGAGAGGGAGACAGAGCAAGCCAGACAGAGAGAGAGGGAGACAGAGACAGAGACAGAGAGAGGGAGACAGAGACAGAGAGAGAGGGAGACAGAGCAAGCGATACGGAGAGAGAGGGAGACAGAGCAAGCGATACGGAGAGAGAGGGAGACAGAGAGAGAGGGAGACAGAGAGAGAGAGGGAGACAGAGAAGCAGAGAGAGAGAGGGAGACAGAGCAAGCGAGACGGAGAGAGAGGGAGACAGAGCAAGCGAGACAGAGAGAGGGAGACAGAGCAAGAGCGACAGAGACAGAGAGAGAGAGAGGGAGACAGAGACAGAGAGAGAGAGAGAGAGAGAGGGAGACAGAGAGAGACAGAGAGAGAGAGACAGAGCAAGCGAGACAGAGAGAGAGGGAGACAGAGCAAGCAGAGACGGAGACAGAGAGAGAGAGGGAGACAGAGACAGAGACAGAGAGAGGGAGACAGAGACAGAGAGAGAGGGAGACAGAGCAAGCGAGACAGAGAGAGAGAGGAGACAGAGCAAGCGATAGAGAGAGAGAGGGGAGACAGAGACAGAGAGAGAGGGAGACAGAGCAACAGAGCAAGCGAGACGGAGAGAGAGGGAGACAGAGCAAGCGAGACGGAGAGAGAGGGAGACAGAGCAAGCGAGACAGAGAGAGAGAGAGAGACAGAGAGAGAGAGAGGGACACAGAGACAGAGACAGAGAGAGAGAGGGAGACAGAGCAAGCGAGACAGAGAGAGAGGAGACAGAGCAAGCGAGACGGAGAGAGAGAGGGAGACAGAGCAAGCGAGACAGAGAGAGAGGGAGACAGAGCAAGCGAGAGAGAGGGAGACAGAGAGACAGAGAGGGGAGACAGAGCAAGCGAGACAGAGAGGAGACAGAGCAAGCAGAGACGGAGAGAGAGGGAGACAGAGAGAGAGGAGACAGAGAGAGAGAGGGAGACAGAGAAGCAGACAGAGAGAGAGAGAGGGAGACAGAGCAAGCGAGACAGAGAGAGAGGGAGACAGAGCAAGCGAGACAGAGAGAGAGGGAGACAGAGCAAGCGAGACAGAGAGAGAGGGAGACAGAGAGACAGAGAGAGAGGGAGACAAGCGAGACAGAGAGAGAGGGAGACAGAGCAGAGCGAGACAGAGACAGAGACAGAGAGAGACAGAGGGAGACAAGCAGAGACGGAGAGAGAGGGAGACAGAGCAAGCGAGACAGAGAGAGACAGAGGAGACAGAGCAGAGCAAGAGACAGAGAGAGAGGGAGACAGAGCAAGCGAGACAGAGAGAGAGAGGGAGACAGAGCAAGCGAGACAGAGAGAGAGGGAGACAGAGCAAGCGAGACAGAGAGAGACAGAGCAAGCGAGACAGAGAGAGAGGGAGACAGAGCAAGCGAGACAGAGAGAGAGAGAGACAGAGAAGAGACAGAGAGAGAGGGAGACAGAGACGAGACAGAGAGAGGGGAGACAGAGCAAGCGAGACAGAGACAGAGACAGGGAGACAGAGCAAGAGAGAGAGAGAGGGAGACAGAGCAGAGACAGAGAGAGAGGGAGACAGAGCAAGCGAGACGGAGAGAGAGAGACAGAGACAGAGAGACGAGAGAGAGAGAGACAGAGAGAGAGAGAGAGAGAGAGAGAGAGAGAGAGAGAGAGAGAGAGAGAGAGAGAGAGAGGGAGACAGAGACAGAGAGAGAGAGAGATGGAGACAGAGCAAGCGATATCGAGAGAGGGAGACAGAGCAAGCGAGATAGAGAGAGAGGGAGACAGAGCAAGCAGGACTGAGAGAGAGAGAGGGAGACAGAGCAAGCGAGACAGAGAGAGAGGGAGACAGAGCAAGCGATACGGAGAGAGAGGGAGACAGAGCAAGCGATACGGAGAGAGAGGGAGACAGAGACAGAGAGAGAGAGAGGGAGACAGAGACAGAGACAGAGAGAGAGGTAGACAGAGCAAGCGAGACGGAGAGAGAGGGAGACAGAGCAAGCGAGACGGAGAGAGAGGGAGACAGAGCAAGCGAGACAGAGAGAGGGAGACAGAGCAAGAGCGACAGAGACAGAGAGAGAGAGAGGGAGACAGAGACAGAGAGAGAGAGACAGAGAGAGAGAGGGAGACAGAGCAAGCGAGACAGAGAGAGAGGGAGACAGAGCAAGCGAGACGGAGAGAGAGGGAGACAGAGCAAGTGAGTCAGAGAGAGAGGGAGACAGAGCAAGCCAGACAGAGAGAGAGGGAGACAGAGACAGAGACAGAGAGAGGGAGACAGAGACAGAGAGAGAAGGAGACAGAGCAAGCGATACGGAGAGAGAGGGAGACAGAGCAAGCGATACGGAGAGAGAGGGAGACAGAGAGAGAGGGAGACAGAGAGAGAGAGGGAGACAGAGACAGAGGTAGACAGAGCAAGCGAGACGGAGAGAGAGGGAGACAGAGCAAGCGAGACGGAGAGAGAGGGAGACAGAGCAAGCGAGACAGAGAGAGGGAGACAGAGCAAGAGCGACAGAGACAGAGAGAGAGAGAGGGAGACAGAGACAGAGAGAGAGAGACAGAGAGAGAGAGGGAGACAGAGCAAGCGAGACAGAGAGAGAGGGAGACAGAGCAAGCGAGACGGAGAGAGAGGGAGACAGAGCAAGTGAGTCAGAGAGAGAGGGAGACAGAGCAAGCCAGACAGAGAGAGAGAGGGAGACAGAGACAGAGAGAGGGAGACAGAGACAGAGAGAGAGAGGGAGACAGAGAAAGCGATACGGAGAGAGAGGGAGACAGAGCAAGCGATACGGAGAGAGAGGGAGACAGAGAGAGAGGGAGACAGAGAGAGAGAGGGAGACAGAGACAGAGAGAGAGAGAGAGAGAGAGAGGGAGACAGAGCACAGAGAGAGAGGGAGACAGAGCAAGCGAGACAGGAGAGAGACAGAGCAAGCGAGACGGAGAGAGAGGGAGACAGAGCAAGCGAGACAGAGAGAGAGGGAGACAGAGCAAGCGCGACGGAGAGAGAGGGAGACAGAGCAAGCGAGACAGAGAGAGAGGGAGACAGAGCAAGCGAGACAGAGACAGAGACAGAGAGAGAGAGAGGGAGACAGAGCAAGAGAGACAGAGAGGGAGATAGAGCAAGCGAGACAGAGAGAGAGGGAGACAGAGACAGAGAGAGAGAGGGAGACAGAGCAAGCGAGACAGAGAGAGAGGGAGACAGAGCAAGCGAGACGGAGAGAGAGGGAGACAGAGCAAGCGAGACAGAGAGAGAGGGAGACAGAGCAAGCGACAGAGAGAGAGAGAGCGAGACAGAGCAAGCGAGACAGAGAGAGAGGGAGACAGAGCAAGCGAGACAGAGACAGAGACAGAGAGACAGAGCAAGCAGAGACAGAGAGAGAGAGAGAGAGAGGGAGACAGAGCAAGCAGAGACAGAGAGAGAGGGAGACAGAGCAAGCGAGACAGAGAGAGAGGGAGACAGAGCAAGCGAGACAGAGAGAGAGGGAGACAGAGCAAGCGAGACAGAGAGAGAGGAGACAGAGCAAGCGAGACAGAGACAGAGACAGAGGAGACAGAGAAGACAGAGACAGAGAGAGAGGAGGGAGACAGAGCAAGCGAGACAGAGAGAGAGGGAGACAGAGCAAGCGAGACAGAGAGAGAGGGAGACAGAGACAGAGAGAGAGAGAGAGACAGAGCAAGAGACAGAGAGAGAGAGAGAGAGACAGAGAGAGAGACAGAGAGAGAGGGAGACAGAGACAGAGACAGAGAGAGATGGAGACAGAGCAAGCGAGACAGAGAGAGAGGGAGACAGAGCAAGCGAGATAGAGAGAGAGGGAGACAGAGCAAGCAGGACTGAGAGAGAGAGGGAGACAGAGCAAGCGAGACAGAGAGAGAGGGAGACAGAGCAAGCGAGACAGAGAGAGAGGGAGACAGAGCAAGCGAGACGGAGAGAGAGAGGGAGACAGAGACAGAGAGAGAGAGAGGGAGACAGAGACAGAGACAGAGAGAGAGGTAGACAGAGCAAGCGAGACGGAGAGAGAGGGAGACAGAGCAAGCGAGACGGAGAGAGAGGGAGACAGAGCAAGCGAGACAGAGAGAGGGAGACAGAGCAAGAGCGACAGAGACAGAGAGAGAGAGAGGGAGACAGAGACAGAGAGAGAGAGACAGAGAGAGAGAGGGAGACAGAGCAAGCGAGACAGAGAGAGAGGGAGACAGAGCAAGCGAGACGGAGAGAGAGGGAGACAGAGCAAGTGAGTCAGAGAGAGAGGGAGACAGAGCAAGCCAGACAGAGAGAGAGGGAGACAGAGACAGAGACAGAGAGAGGGAGACAGAGACAGAGAGAGAGGGAGACAGAGCAAGCGAGACAGAGAGAGAGGGAGACAGAGCAAGCGAGACGGAGAGAGAGGGAGACAGAGAGAGAGGGAGACAGAGAGAGAGAGGGAGACAGAGACAGAGAGACAGAGCAAGCGAGACAGAGAGGGAGACAGAGCAAGAGACGGAGAGAGAGAGACAGAGCAAGCGAGACAGAGAGAGAGGGAGACAGAGCAAGCAGAGACAGAGAGAGAGAGGGAGACAGAGCAAGAGACAGAGAGAGAGAGAGGGAGACAGAGAGAGCGAGACAGAGAGAGAGGGAGACAGAGCAAGCGAGACAGAGAGAGAGGGAGACAGAGCAAGAGAGAGGAGACAGAGCAAGTGAGTCAGAGAGAGAGGAGACAGAGCAAGCCAGACAGAGAGAGAGAGGGAGACAGAGACAGAGACAGAGAGAGGGAGACAGAGACAGAGAGAGAGAGACAGAGAAAGCGATACGGAGAGAGAGGGAGACAGAGCAAGCGACACGGAGAGAGAGGGAGACAGACAGAGAGGGAGACAGAGAGAGAGAGGGAGACAGAGACAGAGACAGAGAGAGAGAGGGAGACAGAGCAAGCGAGACAGAGAGAGAGGGAGACAGAGCAAGCGAGACGGAGAGAGAGGGAGACAGAGCAAGCGAGACAGAGAGAGAGGGAGACAGAGCAAGCGAGACGGAGAGAGAGGGAGACAGAGCAAGCGAGACAGAGAGAGAGGGAGACAGAGCAAGCGAGACAGAGACAGAGACAGAGAGAGAGAGAGGGAGACAGAGCAAGAGAGACAGAGCAAGGAGACAGAGACAGAGACAGAGAGAGAGGAGACAGAGCAAGCGAGACAGAGAGAGAGGGAGACAGAGCAAGCGAGACGGAGAGAGAGGGAGACAGAGCAAACGAGACAGAGAGAGAGGGAGACAGAGCAAGCGAGACAGAGAGAGAGGGAGACAGAGCAAGCGAGACAGAGAGAGAGGGAGACAGAGCAAGCGAGACAGAGACAGAGACAGAGAGAGAGAGAGGGAGACAGAGCAAGCGAGACAGAGCAAGCGAGACAGAGAGAGAGGGAGACAGAGCAAGCGAGACAGAGAGAGAGGGAGACAGAGCAAGCGAGACGGAGAGAGAGGGAGACAGAGCAAGCGAGACAGAGAGAGAGGGAGACACAGCAAGCGAGATGGAGAGAGAGGGAGACAGAGCAAGCGAGACAGAGAGAGAGGGAGACAGAGCAAGCGAGACAGAGAGAGAGGGAGACAGAGCAAGCGAGACGGAGAGAGGGGGAGACAGAGCAAGCGAGACAGAGAGAGAGGGAGACAGAGCAAGCGAGACAGAGAGAGAGGGAGACAGAGCAAGCGAGACGGAGAGAGAGGGAGACAGAGCAAGCGAGACAGAGAGAGAGGGAGACAGAGCAAGCGATACGGAGAGAGAGGGAGACAGAGCAAGCAATACGGAGTGAGAGGGATACAGAGACAGAGACAGAGAGACAGAGAGAGAGAGAGGGAGACAGAGACAGAGACAGAGAGAGATGGAGACAGAGCAAGCGATACGGAGAGAGGGAGACAGAGCAAGCGAGATAGAGAGAGAGGGAGACAGAGCAAGCAGGACTGAGAGAGAGAGAGGGAGACAGAGCAAGCGAGACAGAGAGAGAGGGAGACAGAGCAAGCGAGACGGAGAGAGAGGGAGACAGAGCAAGCGAGACGGAGAGAGAGGGAGACAGAGCAAGCGAGACAGAGAGAGAGGGAGACAGAGCAAGCGAGACAGAGAGAGAGGGAGACAGAGCAAGCGAGACGGAGAGAGAGGGAGACAGAGAAAGCGAGACAGAGAGAGAGGGAGACAGAGACAAAGACAGAAACAGAGACAGAGAGAGAGAGGGAGACATAGACAGAGACAGAGAGAGATGGAGACAGAGCAAGCGATACGGAGAGAGGGAGACAGAGCAAGCGAGATAGAGAGAGAGAGAGACAGAGCAAGCAGGACTGAGATAGACAGAGGGAGACAGAGCAAGCTAGACGGAGAGAGAGGGAGACAGAGCAAGCGAGACGGAGAGAGAGGGAGACAGAGCAAGCGAGACAGAGAGAGAGGGAGACAGAGCAAGCGAGACAGAGAGAGAGGGAGACAGAGCAAGCGAGACGGAGAGAGGGAGACAGAGCAAGCAAGATAGAGAGAGAGAGAGACAGAGCAAGCGAGACGGAGAGAGAGGGAGACAGAGCAAGCGAGACGGAGAGAGAGGGAGACAGAGCAAGCAATACGGAGAGAGAGGGAGACAGAGACAGAGAGAGAGAGAGAGGGAGACAGAGACAGAGAGAGAGAGGGAGACAGAGCAAGCGAGAAAGAGAGAGAGGGAGACAGAGCAAGCGATACGGAGAGAGAGGGAGACAGAGCAAGCAATACGGAGAGAGAGGGAGACAGAGACAGAGAGAGAGAGAGGGAGACAGAGCAGAGAGAGACAGAGAGAGAGAGGAGAGACAGAGAGAGGGAGACAGAGACAGAGAGAGAGGAGACAGAGCAAGCGAGACGGAGAGGGAGACAGAGCAAGCGAGACAGAGAGAGAGGGAGACAGAGCAAGCGAGACAGAGAGAGAGGGAGACAGAGCAGCGAGACAGAGAGAGAGGGAGACAGAGCAAGCGAGACAGAGAGAGAGGGAGACAGAGCAAGCGAGACAGAGAGAGAGGGAGACAGAGCAAGAGAGACAGAGAGAGAGAGGAGACAGAGACAGAGAGAGAGACAGAGAGAGAGAGAGACAGAGAGAGAGAGAGAGAGAGAGAGAGAGAGAGCAAGCGAGACAGAGAGAGAGGGAGACAGAGCAAGCGAGACGGAGAGAGAGGGAGACAGAGCAAGTGAGTCAGAGAGATAGGGAGACAGAGCAAGCCAGACAGAGAGAGAGGGAGACAGAGACAGAGACAGAGAGAGGGAGACAGAGACAGAGACAGAGAGGAGACAGAGCAAGCGAGACAGAGAGAGAGGGAGACAGAGCAAGCGAGACGGAGAGAGAGAGGGAGACAGAGACAGAGACAGAGACAGAGAGAGAGAGAGATGGAGACAGAGCAAGCGATACGGAGAGAGGGAGACAGAGCAAGCGAGACAGAGAGAGAGGGAGACAGAGCAAGCGATACGGAGAGAGAGGGAGACAGAGACAGAGACAGAGAGAGAGAGAGAAACAGAGACACAGAGAGAGAGAGGGAGACAGAGACAGAGACAGAGAGAGAGGTAGACAGAGCAAGCGAGACGGAGAGAGAGGGAGACAGAGCAAGCGAGACGGAGAGAGAGGGAGACAGAGCATGCGAGACGGAGAGAGAGGGAGACAGAGCAAGCGAGACAGAAAGAGGGAGACAGAGCAAGAGCGACAGAGACAGAGAGAGAGAGAGGGAGACAGAGACAGAGAGAGGGAGACAGAGACAGAGAGAGAGAGACAGAGAGAGAGAGAGGGAGACAGAGCAAGCGAGACAGAGAGAGAGGGAGACAGAGCAAGCGAGACAGAGAGAGGGAGACAGAGCAAGTGAGTCAGAGAGATAGGGAGACAGAGCAAGCCAGACAGAGAGAGAGGGAGACAGAGACAGAGACAGAGAGAGGGAGACAGAGACAGAGACAGAGAGGGAGACAGAGCAAGCAAGACAGAGAGAGAGGGAGACAGAGCAAGTGATACGGAGAGAGAGGGAGACAGAGACAGAGACAGAGACAGAGAGAGAGAGAGAGAGAGAGAGGGAGACAGAGCAAGCGAGACGGAGAGAGAGGGAGACAGAGCAAACAAGACAGA
>NC_060185.1:41414944-41547444 GCF_021184085.1 Oncorhynchus gorbuscha
TGTGGCATGGTGTTGTTGTTTTTGGTGATTATGGAACATTTCTGAGATCTTTTATTTCAGCTCATGAAACATAGGACCAACACCTCACATGTTGCAATTATATTTTTGTTCAGTGTAGTAATAACTGACAGACCACACTCTCTATCTCACCCTATCCCCCCCCCACCACCCCATCTCTGTTTACCTACATTGAAGTATCATTAAAAACGCTTCTTTAACATTTATTATGATTTTAATTTGTATTTCTTATAAGATTCCAAGAACCGTAACAAGACACAGAAATGAGCAGGTGAGAATAATTAGCAGCAGACTGCTTTACTTCATATTACAAGCTCACTAAAGTTTACAGTTTTTCTAAATTCCAAGAAAACTGTGGTAAAATGTATTGATAACAGAACAACAGCTAACAAATACCCATCTGGAATAATTTTAAAGAATCATTAATTAACTATTGTTTGTGTGTGTGTGTGTGTGTGTGTGTGTGTGTGTGTGTGTGTGTGTGTGTGTGTGTGTGTGTGTGTGTGTGTGTGTGTGTGTGTGTGTGTGTGTGTGTGTGTGTGTGTGTGTGTGTGTGTGTGTGTGTGTGTGTGTGTGTGCACTGCAGGTATTGACATCCTTTCCAAGCCAGGCACATTTACTCCTCTATGCTGGGGTCCCCTCACTCTCTCAATCTCCCTGTCTTACCTCGACCTAACAAGTTGCTTTCTGTTTATACACTCAGTATCTCTCTCCTTTTTCACAATGTTTTCCTCTGCTGGATAAAATGAGATGGTATGGAGAAGCCCCACACATACACATCAATCAATATCCTTATCCACTATACATGCATGCACACACACACACACACACACACACACACACACACACACACACACACACACACACACACACACACACACACACACACACACACACACACACACACACACACACACACACACACACACACACACACACACACACACACACACACACACACACACACACACACACACACACACACACACACACACACTACTCTGTCCATCTTCTCTAACTTGTTAATGACTAGTCCTGCTGTGTGAGGTGGAGAGTCAACCCAACCGAACAGAGTACCATAGGATGTGGTTTGGACTGGAAAGGCAGAGTTGGCCGTGCTGAGTCTGTTGACTTGAGCTGGTTGAAGATCAGGTTCTTTAATTTTGTATTATATTGATTGGTGTGTAAAAGATTGGAATGCTCAACCCTGAATTCTACCTTATAAACAGTGTTTTTGGTTGCAGCGATTATATGTTTATATGTATATGTTTCACTTCAAATAACAGCTGGCTGCAATGATTTAAATATTTATAGAAATAGATCTTTCAAGACTATTATCCAATGAGTTTTACGGTTTTTCCTTTTATATTTTACAGGCCAGACCATATTTCTGGCTTTTACACAAAACAGAGGTTGTGGCTGTGGCTTGGATACCACACCACTCGATATTCTTAATCCTCCCCACTCTCTATGACAGATTTAAAAAAGACAATTAACTGAAAGATGCATTATGGAAATACTTTGAAACCAAAACTCAACTCCAAGTAATCTCTTTTAAAACAACTCATTTGGTCATTAGCCCTGTAAACACGGCGCATTAATTCATAACAAATGGTCCACTATCCGCTAAGTCAGGTGTTATAGTGTTGGGATGGGAAAAAAAGCCTGCACACAGCCCGCAGTTACCCAAATCAATCTCTGCTGTGCATGATGCAATTATAACCAAGAGGATGAAAGAGAGAGATGGATCAGGCAAGAACATTATGGGATAAGCAGAGGAAGAGAGAGAGACCATTCAGGAGGTAGGATAGTACAAATGTGACAAATGAGTGAGAAGTAGTAGAAAGGTACCAGCTGTTTTCGGTTTTCCTCCAGGCAGAGTCCAAGAACACCCAGGAAGGATCCAAACGCCAACTGCAGAGATCAAATAGAACAGCCACTGTTAGAGAGATGCCAGCGATTGGCTCTTATTGTAGAGAACTTTATGCACTATTAAAAGCCATGCAAAGTCAAGAGATAAATAACAACTCCGTTCACTGATGTTATTGTTACGCAAAGATTATCCCCTGGTGGACTACTACTACTACAGAATTGGAAGTGTCAATGAACTGTGCAGTTGAATCACTAATGTACCCACAAATCAGAATTGAGTTGCGGTGATCCAGCTGAAGAAATGCCAAGGTTTAAAACATGGACATAATAGAAAATGCACCTGTTAACAACATGGCTGTGGTGCCGTAGAACTCTCAGAAAGGAATGGGCTGTGTGGGATAACGAGTAGCAGTAGTTCTGGTGTTTGGGTTTTTCGTCACTGGTTATTTGGACAAATGGCAATTTCGCAGTTGTTAGCATATTTTGAATTTCCGAAGGGAAGGGGACATTCGGGGCCGTAACTTGCAAAGAGAGAAGGTGGAGCGTCTCGTTCTAGCATCTCTTGATCCAATCTCTTAACACATATGGACCCACAACTTAATCGAGCAGCTGACCAATTATACAAAACTTTAGTTCTGGGTTAAACAAGATTATACACTTGGACATTATCTGTCTTTATATCAAATCTACTGGAAATATTTACTGGCTGTGATGCAAATAACAGCTGAAATATATGTTGTTTGTCTGTCATGTGCTTTAAGATCAGGGTTTGTTCTCACGACATTTATGAGACTTTAATTGTCATAATTTGGAAGACATCTTGTTTTGAGGACAACGACTCACAAACCACAGTTTCCCCATCCGTCAATAATTTCTGGAGACCTGCCTTCTTGGCATTGCAACTTCTTTATTTTCTTAAGGTCTGTGTTGTTTTTTTATGACAAAAAGAGAGAACATTTGTGAAAATGTGTTTGTTGTTATTAATAGTTCATTTATATGTATAGTGAGTAATTTTCAACAAAATGGCAGATGAACATAAGTATGATGATGATGATGATAATGATGAAGATGTACTTACAATGACTCCAGAGGTGTATCCGGTGATGCTGAGGCTCTCTGTGCGAGTGGTGGTGTAGATCCCCAGAATGACCAGGACCAGGGACAGACAGAGCATGCCCAGTACCAGCCATATCGCCATCCTGTTCCTCCTCTTCATCAGTTCTGAACCCACAGATGCATAATCAGTCACAATACCATTTCACTGTACAATGGATACTTAGTCCAGGTGAGTTAAAGAAGGGTTAACACTTGGGGTCCACTATAACCAGAAGGGGCCCACTAAGATTTGTCCTCAGTATCCACGTTGGCCCCACATGTGATTGCCATGTTGGGTTTTATGTGGGCTCATTTTGGGCTTCATACCCACGTGTGGGGCCAACCAGGATCCTGAGGAAAAAACGTTTTGGGTCCCTGTTGGGTTTTACTCATGGGGCCTGAGGAAAAGCCGTTCAGTAACCCATTTGGGCCCCACATGGAAATGTTGGATGGGACCATTTATGATAAAAACAAAATAAAAAGTTATGTTTTACGGAGAATCTAGCACAGGGAGGGAGCAGATATGGTCCAGTCCATGATTTACAATTTTCAAAATAATATAGATTATTAATATGATGGTAATAATAACATTTAAAATATATTAGGCCTAATTTATTGTTCTTACTGTCACACTGAAAAGGCAGTGTAGATAATACATATTCAAAACTCTCAGACAGAGATTAACTCCACATCTGTAAAACAGCTCTACCAAGTCTGCAAATGGATAATTAGCCAGTATAATAACCACAATAGGCTGAATTCTAATTTGCGATCAGTGCATGTAAAAATCTCCTAACGAAATCAATACTTGAGTTACACGTCAGTAAGTCTTCTTTCTATTGGCAGGTCTCAAATTACAACAATGTAAATCTTTAAAAATGAAAGGTAAAACCTGCAAATAGATGTCATATTTTCTTTATTTGATTAATGATTAGGCAAAGCTGCTTTGGGGATTATAAACTAGGTCAAAATTCTGCACACATAATGTTTTAAAATAAGCATATAACTTACATAGTTTTCATGTACGCAGACAAAAATCACTTGCATTTTCCTTCACCAAAACGAAATCCTTTAAACAAAGCTATTTAATTGTTGCTGTCATAATTTACAAAGCGTAATATGGTAAAAAAAAAAAAAAAAAATCTAAATCGTCGGCCTAATTCAAGTACAGTAGTTTACACTAATTCGCAGTATAGCCTACCTGCTTGACTGAGAGCGGGCTTCTCCCGATCCGCTGCGTCCCGAATGGCTCCGGTTGTCATGCTCCCCAAACGGATGCTCCACGGAGTAGTATAATATCCACAATATCCCTGAGTGAGCCAATGCGCTACGTCTACTGTGCTGATATCAGAATACCTCCGCACGGTCTGTTGAGCATGGAGCTCTTCAAATGTTTTATAAGAGCACTGCGCGCACGGTTGGCCAAAGTGTTACCAAATATGCACGCGTAAAATCCCGCTCCAAGTAGGCTACAGCTACGATGATGCGCTGCTCACTTGTTACAAAAGGACTAGGCTAATAATGGGCGTTTTCTTCTTATGTCATTGAATCTTACTGTGAATGCTTTTATGGTTAATTCAATTGTCCGGTTAAAAAAACAAACGCTTATCTTACGAGAAATTGCATGGGCTATTTTTTACACTCCTACATTACTATACCTTGAGATGTTTAAACTAAAATTAAGATGAACCTATATGTGTTTTAGATTCAACATCATGTATCTATTAGTCCTGGATGTTTCTTTGTTTTTTGGTATTTTAATTATGAATGTGACCCACTCGCTCTTCGACTTTCCTCTGTGGTTCTGCTTAAAGCCTAGATCATTATTATTGTATATGTACTCGTGTGTTACATTATTCTGTATTAATCTTTCTGAAAAATCACAGTCTTAGAGATGATATAATAATGTATAATTTAAGCACACGGGAAAGGTGAAAGTTGTCATATAAATCTAGATGGATGAGATTGCATGGACAGAAACTAGATTTAGACATGAGTATCGCTGATTTCCCTTGTTTGGGAGAAACACTCATAATTTTCAGAGTAATACAACGCAATAATGTGGACCAATAAACATCATTTTTAAAATATGTTCAGCTAAGCTGCAGTTCATGTCAACATGCATACATTTTTTCTCCGTGCATTTGTAATTTTGAATGGGAAAAACTCTAGGCCCAATTGGTACAGTTTACCTAGTAAGTCTCAGTCTCAGAGTTGTTGTTCCTGGCCATGCTGGGTCATGTAATGTATGTAATATCTTATGCAATACCTAGATGTGCACAATGTTAAATTTTTCAGTACATCTAAAGGATGTAATTTTCACTTGATGGGTGATTAGGGTTGCAAAACTACCAGTAATTTACCAAAGTTACCAGCATTTTCAGACACTTTGATAATTAACAGGTAATCTGTGGCAATCTATGGTAACTTTGGACTTTTATACTTGAATAACTAATATTTTCATATAAAGTATTAATTTTGTATATCCGTATTGTCCATGAATGTCTAGTGGATCAAACATATAGTTCAAGAGAAAATAGCCTAATTAATGAACAAAGCATCTAATCAACAATGCATTATTTTCTATTCACTCCAACTCTTCCAACAATAGACTTATTTCGCAAATGCCACCAGTTCGTCACCAAAATATTTACAACAAAGACATAAATATAGCTAGTCAAATAAATAAGTGGTTAAAAATATAAAGGATATTTAAAGCTGAAACCTAAATATTAAACACCAATGGTATTCACTAAGTAGATTAGTTATATTTAGGATCATGTTTTACAGTTTTATCGTTCTGTTATATATTTTTTGTATTGTATTTTTTTATGGGCTATATATACAGTGGGGCAAAAAAGTATTTAGTATACTTATTTTATACTTATTTTCCACCATAATTTGCAAATACATTCATAAAAAATCCTACAATGTGATTTTCTGGATTTTTCTTCTAATTTTGTCTGTCATAGTTGAAGTGTACCTATGATGAAAATTATAGGCCTCTCTCATCTTTTTAATTGGGAGAATTTGCAGAATTGGTGGCTGACTAAATACTTTTTTGCCCCACTGTATATTGTACCTGTGATAAAGCCAAACAGGGGGCGGAGATAATCATACACTGGATAATCTGAAGTACCCAAAAAGCCCACTAGATGTCATCTGACAACTTTCAAGGATTTTATGTAATTTACTCAGAATTCTGGTGGTTGAACAATGCTTGACTTGGCAGGAGCTCACAGGAGCTGTGTACCGGCACCTCAAATGTTCAACTGCTTGAGTTCCTGTTCCTCTGAGAATATAAGGTCAAAAGTATTGTCAGAATGAATATATTTCCACGGCTGAATATCTGTACACATAGGAGGGCTATCCATATCAACATGAAATTATATTTACAGACACTAGCATTTTCTTCCCCCTGGCTGAGTATATAGAGAAATATGCTGTCTCTTACTGGAGTCCCTTGTGAAACCTAACCAGCGAACCATCCATTGATCACATTTATAAATAAATTATCTGGGCTCCCGAAAGGACTGATCTCTAGAATATACAAACAACTTTTGGAAAGCTCATATTCTGAGCTAACCATTAAAAAAGTATGGTCCACAGATCTAATTGAATCTGAACAACCCTTTAACTGGAACAGAATATGAATAAATATGACCTTAGCATCCAGTAATCCAAAACCTCAATTTATTAGTTTTAGTTTGTTCACAGATTATATTTAATACCAAGGAAATGATCACGATGAAATTGGCACCGACTCCCAACTGTTCATAGTGTCTTCTAAATCAGGTAGACACATTCCTTCATATAATGTGGTCGTGCCCTGCAGTTAAATGCTTCTGGATCAAAGTTACAAAATACATTTTTAAGCGCATGAATTCAATGCTTTGCATCTACTATGTTACAGTTGAAGTCAGATGTTTACATACACTTAGGTTGGAGTCATTAAAACTCGTTTTTCAACTACTCCACAAATTTCTTGTGAACAAACTATAGTTCTGGCAAGTTGGTTAGGACATCTACTTTGTGCATGACACAAGTCATTTTTCCAACAATTGTTAACAGACAGATTATTTCACTTATAATTCACTGTATCACAATTCCAGTGGGTCAAAAGTTTACATACACTAAATTGACTGTGCCTTTTAACAGCTTGGAAAATTCCAGAAAACAATGCCATGATTTTAGAAGTTTCTGATAGGCTAATTTACATAATTTGAGTCAATTGGAGGTCTACCTGAGGATGTATTTCAAGGCCTAACTTCAAACTCAGTGCCTCTTCGCTTCACATCATGAGAAAACCAAAAGAAATCAGCCAAGATCCCAGAAAAAAATCATTGTAGACCTCCACAAGTCTGGTTCATCCTTGGGAGCAATTTCCAAATGCCTGAAGGCACCACGTTCATCTGTAAAAACAATAATAAGCAGGTATAAACACCATGGGACCACGCAGCCGTCATACGGCTCAGGAAGGAGACGTGTTCTGTCTCCTAGTAATGAATGTACTTCGGTGCAAAAAGTGCAAATCAATCCCAGAACAACACCAAAGTACCTAGTGAAGAAGCTGGAGGAAACAGGTACAAAAGTATCTATATCCACAGTAAAACGAGTCCTATATCGACATAACCTGAAAGGCCGTTCAGCAAGGAAGAAGCCACTGCTCCAAAACCGCCATAAAAAAAGCCACACTACAGTTTGCAACTGCACATGGGGACAAAGATCATACTTTTTGGAGAAATGTCCTCAGGTCTGATGAAATAAAAATATAACTGTTTTGGCCATAATGACCATCTTTATGTTTGGAGGAAAAAGGGGTTGGCCTGCAAGCCGAAGAACACCATCCCAACCGTGAAGCACGGGGGTGGCAGCATCATGTTGTGGGGGTGCTTTCCTGCAGGAGGGACTGGTGCACTTCACAAAATAGATGGCAACATAAGGAATTTAGAATTATGTGGATATATTGAAGCAACATCTCAAGACATCAGTCAGGAAGTTAAAGCATGGTCGCAAATCAGTCTTCCAAATGGACAATGACCCCAAGCATACTTACAAATTTGTGGCAAAATGGCTTAAAGACAACAAAGTCAAGGTATTGGAGTGGCCATCACAAAGCCCTGACCTCAATCCTGTAGAATATTTGTGGGCAGAAATGAAAAAGCGTATGCGAGCAAGGATACCTACAAACCTGACTCATTTACACCAGCTCGGTCAGGAGGAATGGGCCAGAATTCCCCCAACTTATTGTGGGAAGCTTGTGGAAGGCTACCCAAAGCGTTTGACACAAGTTAAACAATTTAAAGGCAATGCTACCAAACTAATTGAGTGTATATAAACTTCTGACCCACTGGGAATATGATGAAAGAAATAAAAGCTGAAATAAATTATTTTCTCTACTATTATTCTGACATTTCACATTCTTAATATAAAGTGGTGATCCTAACTGACCCAAGACGGGGTATTTCTATTAGGATTCAATGTCGGGAATTGTGAAAAACTGAGTTTAAATGTATTTGGCTACGGTGTATGTAAACTTCCGACTTCAACGGTACTTAGCAATGATAGCTCCTTGAATCTCTCAATCAATCAGTGACGATTACTGACGCAAAATAGATGTTGGCTCTTAGATGGCAACCCCCTGACTCCCTAAGAGACTCTCTCCTAATTCAACAGTTGATACAGTTAATATTAGAAGTTATAACATTTAATTATTGATAGTGGGAATGAATGGTACTAGTCAAGGAACAATTGAGGCCTGGACAAATATACTAGACTCTGTAAAGAATAATTTCAGCTAAAGCCAAACACTTAGAAATAAGCAATCCATAAAACCTTCAGAAAGTATTCACACCCCTTGACTTTTTCCACATTTTGTTATGTTACTGCCTGATTTTAAAATGTATTCATTGAGATTTTGTGTCACTGGCCTACACACAATAGGGCATGATGTCAAAGTGGAATTATGTTTTTAGAAATGTTTACAAATGAATTAAAAATGAAGAGCTGAAATGTCTTGAGTCAATAAGTATTCAACCCCTTTGTTATGGCAAGCCTAAATAAGTTCTGGAGTAAGAACTCACTCTTTGTGCAATAATAGTGTTTAACATGATTTTTTAATGACTCCTCTCTGTACCCCACACATACAATTAATTATCTGTAAGGTCCCGTAGTCGAGCAGTCAAACATATATTCAACCACAAAGACCGGGAAGGTTTCCCAATGCCTCGCAAAGAAGGGCACCTATTGGTAGATGGGTATAAAAAAGCAGACATTGAATATCCCTTTGAGCATGGTGAAGTTATTACACTTTGGATGGACAACCAGAACTTTCTAACTCATTTGCCGGTGAGGAAGGAAACCGCTCAGGAATTTCACCATGAGGATAATAGTGACTTTCAAACAGTTACATTGGCTGTGACAGGTGAAAACTGAGGATGGATCAATAACGTTGTGGTTACTCCACAATAATAACCTTCAGTGCCTTCAGAAAATATTCAGACCCCTTGATGTTTTCCACATTTTGTTACGTTACAAACTTATCCTAAAATTGATTAAATACCTTTTCCCCTCATCAATCTACACACAATACCCCAGAATGACAAAGCAAAACAGGTTTTTAGAATCACATTTACATAAGTATTCAGACCCTTTACTCAATACTTTGTTGAAGCACCTTTGCCAGCCATTACAGCCTCGAGTCTTCCAAGCTATAAGCTTGGCACACCTGTATTTAGGGAGTTGCTCCCATTTTTTTCTGCAGATCCTCTCAAGTTCTGTCAGGTTGGATGGGGAGTGTTGCTGCAAAGCTATTTCCAGGTCTCTTCAGAGATGTTCAATTGGGTTCAAGCCCGGGCTCTGACTGGACCACTCAAGGACATTCAGAGGCTTTTCCCAAAGCCACTCCTGCATTGTCTTGGCTGTGTGCTTAGGGTCGTTGTCCTGTTGGAAGGTGAACCTTCGCCCCAGTCTGAGGTCCTGAGTGCTCTGGAGCAGGTTTTCATCAAGGATTTCTCTGTCCTTTGCTCCATTCATCTTTCACTCAAACCTGACTAGTCTCCCAGTCCCTGCCACTGAATAACATCCCTACAGCATGATGCTGCCACCACCATGCTTCACCGTGGGGATGGTGCCAGGTTTCCTCCAGACGTGATGCTTGGCATTCAGGCCAAAGAGTTCAATCTTGGTTTCATCAGAGCAGAGAATCTTGTTTATCATGGTCTGAGAGTCTTTAGGTGCCTTTTGGCCAGCTCAAAGTGGGCTGTTATGTTTCTTTTACTGAGGAGTAGCTTCCGTCTGGCCACTCTACCATAAAGGCCTGATTGGTGGAGTACTGCAGAGATGGTTGTCCTTCTGGAAAGTTTTCCCATCTCCACAGAGGAACTCTAGAGCTCTGTCAGAGTGACCATTGGGTTCTTGGTCACCTCCCTGACCAAGACCCTTTTCCCCTGATTGCTCAGTTTGGCCGGGCGGCCAGCTCTAGGAAGAGTCTTGGTGGTTCCAGACTTCTTCCATTTTAGAATGATATAGGCCACTGTGTTCTTGGGGACCTTCAATGCTGCAGAAATGTTTTGGTACCCTTCCCAAGATATGTGCCTCGACACAATCCTGTCTTCAGACCTCTAAAGAAAATTCCTTCAACCTCATGGCTTGTTTTGTGCTCTGACATGCATTGTCAACCGTGGGACCTTATACAGACAGGTGTGTGCCTTTCCAAATCATGTCTAATCAATTGAATTTACCACAGGTGGACTCCAGTCAAGTTGTAGAAATATCTCAAGGATGATCAATGGAAACACGATGCACCTGAGTTCAATTTCGAGTCTCATAGCAAAGGGGTATTGTGTGTAGATTGCTGAGGATTCGTATTTATTTAATCCATTTTCGAATGAGGCTGTAATCTAATAAAATGTGGAAAAAGCAAGGGGTCTGAATACTTCCTGAACGCACTGTAAATGAAAGAGTGAAAAGATTCCAAAACACGAATCCTGTTTGCAATAAGGTACTAAAGTAAAACAAACAAAACTAAACTAAACTAAACTAAACAAAAAAATTTGCAAACAATTAACTTTATGTCCTGAATAGACACATCACTGAGTCCCACTCTTCATATTTTCAAGCATAGTGGTGACTGCATTATGTTATGGATATGCTTATCATCGGCAAGGACTGGGGAGTTTTTTTAGGATAAAAGAAATGGAAAAAAGCTAAGCACAGGCAAAATGCTAGAGGAAAACCTGGTTCAGTCTGCTTTCCAACAGACACTGGGAGACAAATTCACCTTTCAGCAGCAATACCCTAAAACACAAGGCCAAAAATACTCTGGAGTTGCTTAACAAGTCAACATTGAATGTTCCTGAATGGCCTAGTTACCATTTTGACTTTAATCGGTTTGAAAATGGCTATCTAGCAATGATCCACAACGAACTTGACAGAGCTTGAAGAATTTTAAAAAGAATAATGTGCAAATATTGTACAATCCAGGTGTGCAAAGTAACAGCTGTAATCACTGCCCAAGGTGATTTTAACATGTATTGACTCAGGGATGTGAAGACTTGTGTAAATTGCTACTTATGTAAATTTGCATATGCAAAAAATGTTTCCACTTTGTCATTATGGGGTATTGGAAGAAAATATTTAATCCATTTAGAATTTAGGCTATAACACAAAACAATGTGGAATAATTTAAGGGTATGAATACAGGTTCATTAAAGGCACAAAAAAAATCAAATGTATTATTACTTAACTCTGTATGTAATGTTTACTAGGCATTTTTTGTTATTTTGAGTGGCAGTCTACGGGTACAAAAAACTTAACCGCAAGGCCATGGATTATTCATTTGTAGAGATAAATTGCGATCTGGTCAATGTGGTTCTGGACATAGTTATGCTGAGATAAACTGGACATCGGGAGTGTGAAGAGTCCCTTAACAAGGACCATTTCTGGGATTTTTAAAATTCATATCCAAATATATTCCAAAAATTGTCAATCGTCTTGACTTGGCTGCACATCTTGTTCCAGGAGGATCCATATGGCAATATGAGAGCAGCAGCTGTCTGTCTGCCAGGGTCTAGGACTTTTGCACTGAAATAATCACTGCTGGCCCTATGTGATCCCTATCGCATCTCTGTTGAGGATGCTGAATTAACTGCGTATATTCAGCAACTGCGTCGGAAAGCCAGGTGGAGGGCAGGAATTCCCATCCCTTATTGAAGTTTTGGACAGCTGCAGCCCTGGCATTTTCCTCTTCTGCACTACAGAACATATGAAAACATTCATCAGATCTTGCATGCTGACCGCATGTCTCAACAATCTAGCCCTGTCATTTGAAAGGGAACTCGGTGACTCTTTGGACTATGACGAAATCATCTCCATCTTCAACACCAAGCCTAGGCGCCTTGTGATTTAAAACATGAAACACACAAGAAAGGTAAGTCTGAATACCGTTTATTTATGTCTGCCTTGGTAGGACAGGCCACGTTTATGTTCGCTGTTTCAAGTCATCCACTGTATTCACACCCACCGTGTTATTAGGCTATGTATAATGATTCCATGTTTCGTGCCTGAATGTCTATACAGTAGTGTTTGCTTATTCAAAGTGAGCTATTCATTTCATACCCGCCATACAGTTCAAGATATAGGCCTAATGTTTTTGTATTGTATTCTGCATGTCTGTTTTCATATGGCAAAAAGTGTGTACTTTCCATTCTTCCTTGCTTCTTTCTGCAGTAAGCTGTTTGCAAATATTCCAATCCAATGCCACACTGACGTCTGGAGGATGCGCTGATCATGGTCCTAAATCCACCTGTTGTGCCTGTACTGTAGAATGCTCCTTTGAGAGGGGAGTGGTTATCTGATCAGATAATATGTTGATTTTTTTCATGACATTTGGAATGTCGACCTGAATACTTCATCCATTATCTGTATTTTGTGAGTATAATTTTTCCAATTTTATCACTGCACTTGTCTGCTGCTGTAGAAGCTCTCTCTCTCTCTCTCTCTTTCTGAATATGCAGGTGACAGACATGTTGTATATTTCATTATGTTTGTTTACTGTCGGACTCGGACACAGTAAGGCCTGTTTAGTCAGTGGTGTTGTCGTAAGCGGTTGTGTAGTTGCGCAATTGCACTGCCTATTTGGCAATGACAATGGGTTTGTTAGATAATAAGTGAGATTTGTAGTGTTTATTGGTCACATTTATTACGTGTAATGTGTTAAATTATGCAATGTAAGTGCACTCATCACTCATTTTCATGTAAATATGTTGGGGTATTTTTATGGGAACATTTTTGCCCAGCCACTTTTACATACACTCAGCCACACATCCATTTCTGCCTACACAGCTGGCCACCACACCATGATGAGTTGCCATGATAATATGCAGAAATCCTCTGCTTTGCTTCCATGGCTTTGCTTCCATGGCTTTGCTGTGGTTTTGTGATATGTTCCCAGTGTCTGCGATTATTTATAAATGTATAATTCACTTTAGTCATTGTACTTCAGTCATTGCTTTGGTCTGTGTTTTCAATTTATCAGACAACAACATGAGGAATAGGCCTATTTTTGTCCCCCTTCCCTCCAATGTGCCCTCCAAATTGTTATAAAATGTTCTGCTGCTGGTGAAGCATGTGATAATAACATGAAATGCATGTTTTAAGGATGGCTCACGCCTAATTTGTCTACTCATGTTCCACACGACATGGTGACACGTAATTAATACATCATGATTTATGGCTATTTCAGACCTATTTCAGACCATCTGTTTTGCACATGCTGATCGAGTAGTAGTTGGATTATACGACTAGGATTGTTATGCTGGTGAATGAGGACCCAAAAGCGACTTAACGGAAACAGAGTCTTTATTCACGTCTTAAACAAAAGCGATAATCCTAATGCAAAAACAGAAAAAACTGAAATCCACTCGTCAGTAGAGAGGACTGACTGGAGACGCGACCACAGACTGCAGGTCGCTTCGGGAAGGCATCGGCCGTAGCTGACTTTGACACCTGCTCACACGCAGCATCTGAAGAAGGCAAAACACGACAGGGCGGAACAAGGACACAGAACAGCGAACATCAAGCAAGGATCCGACAAGGACAGAAGCGGAAAACAGAGGGAGAAATAGGAACTCTAATCAGAGGGCAAAATAGGGGACAGGTGTGAAAAGAGTAAATGAGGTAGTTAGGAGAATGAGGAACAGCTGGGAGCAGGAACGGAACGATAGAGAGAGAGAGCGAGAGAGGGAGAGAGGGAGGGGGAGAGAGGGATAGAAAGAGGGAAAGAACCTAATAAGACCAGCAGAGGGAAACGAATAGAAGGGAAGCACAGAGACAAGACATGATAACCAATGACAAAACATGACAGTACCCCCCCCACTCACCGAGCGCCTCCTGGCGCACTCGAGGAGGAACCCTGGCGGCAACGGAGGAAATCATCAATCAACGAACGGTCCAGAACGTCCCGAGATGGAACCCAACTCCTCTCCTCAGGACCGTAACCCTCCCAATCCACTAAGTACTGGTGACCACGTCCCCGAGAACGCATGTCCATGATCTTCCGTACCTTGTAAATAGGTGCGCCCTCGACAAGGACGGGGGGGGGGGGAAGACGAACGGGGGAGCGAAGAAAAGGCTTGACACAGGAGACATGGAAGACAGGGTGGACGCGACGAAGATGTCGCGGAAGAAGCAGTCGCACAGCGACAGGATTGACAACCTGAGAGACACGGAACGGACCAATGAACCGCGGAGTCAACTTGCGAGAAGCTGTCGTAAGGGGAAGGTTACGAGTGGCAAGCCACACTCTCTGACCGCGACAATACCTAGGACTCTTAATCCTACGTTTATTGGCGGCTCTCACAGTCTGCGCCCTGTAACGGCAAAGTGCAGACCTGACCCTCCTCCAGATGCGCTCACAACGTTGGACAAAAGCCTGAGCGGAGGGAACGCTGGACTCGGCGAGCTGGGACGAGAACAGAGGAGGCTGGTACCCAAGACTACTCTGAAACGGAGATAGCCCGGTAGCAGACGAAGGGAGCGAGTTGTGAGCGTATTCTGCCCAGGGGAGCTGTTCTGCCCAAGACGCAGGGTTTCTAAAAGAAAGGCTGCGTAATATGCGACCAATCGTCTGATTGGCCCTTTCTGCTTGACCGTTAGACTGGGGATGAAAACCGGAAGAGAGACTGACGGAAGCACCAATCAAACGACAGAACTCCCTCCAAAACTGTGACGTGAATTGCGGACCTCTGTCTGAAACGGCGTCTAACGGGAGGCCATGAATTCTGAACACATTCTCAATGATGATTTGTGCCGTCTCCTTAGCGGAAGGAAGCTTAGCGAGGGGAATGAAATGTGCCGCCTTAGAGAACCTATCGACAACCGTAAGAATCACAGTCTTCCCCGCAGACGAAGGCAGACCGGTAATAAAGTCTAAGGCGATGTGAGACCATGGTGGAGAAGGAATGGGAAGCGGTCTGAGACGACCGGCAGGAGGAGAGTTACCTGACTTAGTCTGCGCGCAGTCCGAACAAGCAGCCACGAAACGGCGCGTGTCACGCTCCTGAGTAGGCCACCAAAACCGCTGGCGAATAGAAGCAAGCGTGCCCCGAACGCCGGGGTGGCCAGCTAACTTGGCAGAGTGAGCCCACTGAAGAACAGCCAGACGAGTAGAGACAGGAACGAAAAGAAAGTTACTAGGACAAGCGCGCGGCGACGCAGTGTGAGTGAGTGCTTGCTTTACCTGTCTCTCAATTCCCCAGACAGTCAACCCGACAACACGCCCTTCAGGGAGAATCCCCTCGGGGTCGGTAGAAGCCACAGAAGAACTAAAGAGACGGGATAAGGCATCAGGCTTGGTGTTCTTATTACCCGGGCGATAAGAAATCACGAACTCGAAACGAGCGAAAAACAACGCCCAACGAGCTTGACGTGCATTAAGTCGTTTGGCAGAACGGATGTACTCAAGGTTCTTATGGTCAGTCCAAACGACAAAAGGAACGGTCGCCCCCTCCAACCACTGTCGCCATTCGCCTAGGGCTAAGCGGATGGCGAGCAGTTCGCGGTTACCCACATCATAGTTGCGTTCCGATGGCGACAGGCGATGAGAAAATAAGCGCAAGGATGGACCTTATCGTCAGAATGGAAGCGCTGGGATAGAATGGCTCCCACGCCCACCTCTGAAGCGTCAACCTCGACAATGAATTGTTTAGTGACGTCAGGAGTAACAAGGATAGGAGCGGATGTAAAACGCTTCTTGAGGAGATCAAAAGCTCCCTGGGCGGAACCGGACCACTTAAAGCACGTCTTGACAGAAGTAAGAGCTGTGAGAGGGGCAGCAACTTGACCGAAATTACGAATGAAACGCCGATAGAAATTAGCGAAACCTAGAAAGCGCTGCAACTCGACACGTGATTTTGGAACGGGCCAATCACTGACAGCCTGGACCTTAGCGGGATCCATCTGAATGCCTTCAGCGGAAATAACAGAACCGAGAAATGTGACAGAGGAGACATGAAAGGCGCACTTCTCAGCCTTCACGTAGAGACAATTCTCTAAAAGGCGCTGGAGTACACGTCGAACGTGCTGAACATGAATCTCGAGTGACGGTGAAAAAATCAGGATATCGTCAAGGTAGACGAAAACAAAGATGTTCAGCATGTCTCTCAGTACATCATTAACTAATGCCTGAAAGACAGCTGGAGCATTAGCGAGACCGAACGGCAGAACCCGGTATTCAAAATGCCCTAACGGAGTGTTAAACGCCGTTTTCCACTCGTCCCCCTCTCTGATGCGCACGAGATGGTAAGCGTTACGAAGGTCCAACTTAGTAAAGAACCTGGCTCCCTGCAGAATTTCGAAGGCTGACGACATAAGGGGAAGCGGATAACGATTCTTAACCGTTATGTCATTTAGCCCTCGATAATCCACGCAGGGGCGCAGAGTACCGTCCTTCTTCTTAACAAAAAAAAACCCCCGCTCCGGCGGGAGAGGAAGAAGGCACCACGGTACCGGCGTCGAGAGAAACAGACAAATAATCCTCGAGAGCCTTACGTTCGGGAGCCGACAGAGAGTATAGTCTACCCCGAGGGGGAGTGGTCCCCGGAAGGAGATCAATACAACAATCATACGACCGGTGAGGAGGAAGGGAGTTGGCTCTGGACCGACTGAAGACCGTGCGCAGATCATGATATTCCTCCGGCACTCCTGTCAAATCAACAGGTTCCTCCTGAGAAGAGGGGACAGAAGAAATAGGAGGGATAGCAGACATTAAACACTTCACATGACAAGAAACGTTCCAGGATAGGATAGAATTACTAGACCAATTAATAGAAGGATTATGACATACTAGCCAGGGATGACCCAAAACAACAGGTGTAAAAGGTGAACGAAAAATCAAAAAGGAAATGGTCTCACTGTGGTTACCAGATACTGTGAGGGTTAAAGGTAGTGTCTCACATCTGATACTGGGGAGAAGACTACCATCTAAGGCGAACATGGGCGTGGGCTTCCCTAACTGTCTGAGAGGAATGTCATGTTTCCGAGCCCATGCTTCGTCCATAAAACAACCCTCAGCCCCAGAGTCTATCAAGGCACTGCAGGAAGCAGCCGAACCGGTCCAGCGTAGATGGACCGACAAGGTAGTACAGGATCTTGATGGAGAGACCTGAGTAGTAGCGCTCACCAGTAGCCCTCCGCTTACTGATGAGCTCTGGCTTTACTGGACATGAAATGACAAAATGTCCAGCAGAACCGCAATAGAGGCAAAGGCGGTTGGTGATCCTCCGTTCCCTCTCCTTAGTCGAGATGCGAATACCTCCCAGCTGCATGGGCTCAGTCTCTGAGCCGGAGGGAGGAGATGGTTGAGATGCGGAGAGGGGGAACACCGTTAACGCGAGCTCTCTTCCACGAGCTCGGTGACGAAGATCTACCCGTCGTTCTATGCGAATGGCGAGTGCAATCAAAGAGTCCACGCTGGAAGGAACCTCCCGGGAGAGAATCTCATCTTTAACCTCAGCGTGGAGTCCCTCCAGAAAACGAGCGAGCAACGCCGGCTCGTTCCAGTCACTGGAGGCAGCAAGAGTGCGAAACTCTATAGAGTAATCCGTTATGGATCGATCACCTTGACATAGGGAAGCCAGGGCCCTAGAAGCCTCCTTACCAAAAACTGAACGATCAAAAACCCGTATCATCTCCTCTTTAAAGTTCAGATAATTGTTAGAACACTCAGCTCTTGCCTCCCAGATAGCTGTGCCCCACTCCCGAGCCCGACCAGTAAGGAGTGAAATGACGTAAGCAATCCGACCTCTCTCTCTTGAGTATGTGTTGGGTTGGAGAGAGAACACAATATCACACTGGGTGAGAAAGGAGCGGCACTCAGTGGGCTGCCCAGAGTAACATGGTGGGTTATTAACCCTGGGTTCCGGAGACTCTGAAGACCAGGAAGTAGCTGGTGGCACGAGACGAAGACTCTGAAACTGTCCTGAGAGGTCAGAAACCTGAGCGGCCAGGGTCTCAACGGCATGGCGAGCAGCAGACAATTCCTGCTCGTGTCTGCCGAGCATTGCTCCCTGGATCTCGACGGCAGTGTTGCGAGAATCCGTAGTCGCTGGGTCCATTCTTGGTCGGATCCTTCTGTTATGCTGGTGAATGAGGACCCAAAAGCGACTTAACGGAAACAGAGTCTTTATTCACGTCTTAAACAAAAGCGATAATCCTAATGCAAAAACAGAAAAAACTGAAATCCACTCGTCAGTAGAGAGGACTGACTGGAGACGCGACCACAGACTGCAGGTCGCTTCGGGAAGGCACCGGCCGTAGCTGACTTTGACACCTGCTCACACGCAGCATCTGAAGAAGGCAAAACACGAGAGGGCAGAACAAGGACACAGAACAGCGAACATCAAGCAAGGATCCGACAAGGACAGAAGCGGAAAACAGAGGGAGAAATAGGAACTCTAATCAGAGGGCAAAATAGGGGACAGGTGTGAAAAGAGTAAATGAGGTAGTTAGGAGAATGAGGAACAGCTGGGAGCAGGAACGGAACGATAGAGAGAGAGAGCGAGAGAGGGAGAGAGGGAGGGGGAGAGAGGGATAGAAAGAGGGAAAGAACCTAATAAGACCAGCAGAGGGAAACGAATAGAAGGGAAGCACAGAGACAAGACATGATAACCAATGACAAAACATGACAAGGATGCCTGGGCAACACCCCGTTCATGATAGATGTTGGACCTAGCCTAGGCCTACCTTGTTGAGTTGTAGCCTGTAACTGGAAGGTTTACCGTTGCCACTAGAGCTGCATAGTTTAGACTATGCTACTGCTTGCTTCTCTGCGTCGCTATCGCGCCATTTGAGGAGCCGCGAAGTTGCATGCAGGTGCTGGCCTACACTATGTCCCGGGCGTCAAATGATAAATTATTACCGTATTTCCATTCCAAGCCTTATGAGTCTGTGTACATGCGAATAATGTATTTACTGCGTTACAACGGAGCAATCAGCAGCGTTTTTCAAGAACTGAAAAATTGCTTGTTTTTGTTACATTGTTTTTTAAAACTTTATATTTATATTTTCACAAGTGGGTGGAGTTAAATGTGGAATGCTTGTCATTGATCAAATGCACAGCCAACTATTCCTGTCCTTTCAAAATAGCAGTTAACCTTTCTAACTTCATTCTATTAATCTACTATCTATTAATAGCTATTAATTCATACATTAATGCCAAGATAAAGTGATATTTCTCCAATTATATTCTAGATTTAAAATGATAAGATAGTCACAAAAATTATAGCGTTTATCGACCTATTCATGAACTGCTGTTACATTTTTTCCCCTGTTAAAACAGGCAGAGCAAAACATTTAGCATAATCTCATGGGAGCTGCACAGCTAAAAACACAATGGGTCTTCATAAATTCAACCACAGTGCCCTCAGAATGTATGCATACCACTTAACTTATTCCACATTTGGTAGTGTTACACACAATACCCCATAATGACAAAGTGAAAACATGTTTTACATTTTTTTTGCAAATATATTGAACATTAAATACAGAAATATCTCATTTTCACAAGTATTCACACCCCTGAGTCAAAACATGTTACAATCTCCTGCCAGTGATTAGAGTTGCTGTCTTTCAGGGTGAGTCTAAGAGCTTTGCACACCTGGATTGTACAATATTTGCCCATTACTATTACTTCAATTCTTCAAGCTTTGTCAAGTTGGTTGTTGATCATTGTTAGACAACCATTTTCAAGTCTTGCCATAGAATTTCAAGCCGATTTGAGTCAAAACTGTAAATAGGCCACTCATGGAGACTTTTATCTCCCTCACCAACTTCAAACATCAGCTAGCTGAGCAGCTGATTCCAAGAACACAGGATGAGATGTTACTATCCTTTGTGCAAGCACTTCCAAGAGTTAATGAACAGTGAGCGTGGTGAAATTTGGGGAGCGCATCGTCAGTAGTGTACCTTTGGTTCCTAGGGTGTTTCGGCCTTTCACACTATACACCCTCCTCAAAGGCGGCCAGCGACAGGGTGATCAATCCTACGCTTGCGTCCCATTCCCAATTAGTCATAGGAGTTGCCTTGTTGTTGATAGCAAACATCCCATGGGACTATGCATGGCAGGGGCGTCCTCCTCCCTGAGTCAATCATTGTTGACCGCATACCTCCTGGCCCTCTCACTTCGGCCCAGCTGGGGTCTTTCCTCTTCATCCAGAGCCACTGACTGCTGCCTTCTGCCGCCTCTGATACAGCTTTGATTGCCGAACGCTGGCTCTGGCCCTTAATTCCCAGGTCTCTAAGCAGTCTGGTTGTAGATGTTGCCACAAAACCTCTGCAGCCCACCTCCACTGGTCGGACTTCTGTGTTCCAGCCATGATGCCGTGCTTCGGCAGCTAGATCAGCATAGCGCAGATGTTTTCGCTCATAAGCCTCATCTACTGAGTTTTCCCAGGGTACTGTGAGCTCAATGATGAAGACCTTATTGAGTGAACGGGACCAGAGCACCATGTCAGGTCTTAGGGTGGTGGTTGCGATCTCCGGAGGAAACACAAGTTGCCGGCCAATGTCAGCTAGCATTTTCCAGTCGCGGGCCAACGCAGCTGGTCTCGCTCTAATGGTGTAGAGCCGCTCTTCGGTGGTTTAGCCCCTTCGCGGACAAAGTTTGTCCGTAAGGAGTGTGATGCTGCTGTGGGTGGTAGGGAGTTGGTGGCAGCTCGCTTGTCCTCCAGGGCGGACGCAAGGTTTTTAAGGACTTGGTTGTGACGCCAAGTGTAGCGTCCTTGGGCGAGGCTTGTTTTACAGCCTGTGAGAATGTGCCTGAGGTTGGCTGGCATGGAACAGAGGGCACAGTCCGGATCTTCACCATACCATTGGTGAAGATTAACTGGTGTTGGAAGGACGTCATATGTTGCTCTGATGGAAAAGCTCAACCGCCTCGCTTCCATGGCCCACAGATCCTTCCAGCTGATCTTCCTCTTCTCCACACTGTCCCATCGAGTCCACTGTCCCTGTTTGGCAAGAGAGACTGCCTTGGCCCACCTTGCAGCCTCCTCCTGATGGCGTACTTCCTGCACTACCATCTTCCGCCGCTCTGGTGCAGTGGCCTTACTCCAAGCAGCACGGCTAGTTAGCCCAAGGCCTCCTCTCCCTTGCTGAACATGACCCACAATGTCAGCATGTCTGAGGGCTGCTGTTGCCTCCTGGACTGCTTTTCCTGGCCTCCATTTGCGCCCAGTTGCCAAGGTCGGCGCGTTGTTGCTCACCACTGGGTCTCGAGATTCATTCAGTGTCATTTGGAGCCTGGTTTTTGCACACTTGAATTCCTCTGTTAGACTGGTGAGGGGCAGCTTGAGGACACCATCTCCATAGAGGCCTATGGTGGTAAGGCATCGTGGAACTCCAAGCCACTTCTTTAAGTAGCCTGTGACTCCTCTTTCCATCTTCTCCACTGTTGAGATTGGAACCTCATACAGTGCTAAGGGCCACAACACCCGGGGTAGGAGTCCAAACTGCAGACACCAGGCCTTTAACTTTCCAGGTAGCTGGGTGTTGTCGATGGACTGTAGGCTACTACTGATGTCTTTGCGCAGCTGTTGCACCTGGTCTTTGTCCTTCAGGCTTGCATCATACCACCTTCCAAGGCTTTTTACCGGCTGCTCAGACACTGTTGGGATTTGGTCATCTCCGATGAAGAATTTCAGGTCAGAGAGTACTCCCTTCACAATCGAGATGCTGCGTGACTTGGATGGTTTAATCTTCATACGGGCCCAGCTGATGTTCTCCTCAAGTTTTCTGAGCAGTCTCCTGGTGCATGGGACAGTGGTGGTCAATGTTGTAATGTCGTCCATGTAGGCTCTGAGTGGAGGGAGGCGGAAACCAGAGTCGACTCGCTGTCCACCAGCAACCCATTTTGAGGATCTGATGATAACCTCCATTGCCATTGTGAATGCCAACGGAGAAATGGTACATCCCGCCATTATACCTACATTCAGGCACTGCCATGAGGTGGTGAACTCTGAGGTGGTGAAGCAGAACTGCAGATCCTGGAAGTACGACTTCACCAGGTTTGTGATGGTGTCCGGTATGTGGAAAAATCTGAAGGCAGACCACAGGAGTTCATGGGGCACAGAGCCAAATGCATTGGCGAGGTCGAGGAAGACTACATGGAGGTCCCTTTTCTCCACCTTGGCCATTTGGATCTGATGCCAGATCATGCTGGAATGTTCCAAGCAGCCAGAGAACCCTGATATTCCTGCCTTCTGTACAGATGCATCGACGTACGTATTCCTTTGTAGGTACTCAGCCATCCTCTGGGCAATGACCCTAAAGAAGATTTTTCCCTCGACATTCAGTAAGGAGATTGGGCGGAATTGGCTGATGTTCACTGCATCCTTCTCCTTAGGGATCAGGACCCCGCCTGCCCTACGCCACACTTTGGGTATTATCTTCTTCTGCCAAGCTGTTCTCATAAGCCTCCAGAGGAACCTCAGGACGTCTGGTGTGTTCTTATACACTTTGTACGGGACTCCATTTGGCCCCGGGCCTGATGCTGTTCTTGCCCGTCGAACTGTGTCTTCCACCTCTTTCCATGTCGGAGGGCTGGTCTCAATATGATGTTCAGGGTTCAATGGGTGGGATATCTGATGGGATGGCCAGATGTTCATGTCGCTTGAGTCAACGTTTGTTATTCTCAGGTGCTCCTCTAGGTCTTTCTTTGTTGTTTTTAGAGCTCCACTTTTTTCTTTTGTGAAGAGACTTTTAAGGAACTTGAAGGGATCTTTATAGAAACGAGTTCTAGTTTGTTCTTTTTCCTTCTGCGTTTCCGTAGGTTCTCTGCTCTACGGAGGGATGCCAACCGGGTTTTGATGTCAGCTTGAAGTGCCTCTATGCCCTCCTTTTCCACTTCCGAGGCCTTCTTCCACTGTTTCTTAAGCTGCCGCCTTTCTTGAACGAGGCGCTTGATTTCTTGTTGCCTTCTGGAAACTGGTGGGGTTGGAACCTTTCTCCCGCCTTTGCCTCTTCCACTCCAAATCTTTCTGTCCCGTACTCATAGATGATGTCCCCATCCTCTCCAACTTCTTCTCCACTGTGCCTCGAAGTTTCTCGAGGGTCAAGGTAAGGTCAGTATTCACTGTTTCCCACAACTTCTTGTCACTGGCGCCAGGCCACTTCACATACGGTCTGTGCCCTGGTAGTCTCCTCTCGACTGCAGGTCTGGGAGGCTGGGTGAGTTCCACTCCTGTTGTTGGTTCCACCTCAGTTGCTACTTCGGTGCTTGAGTTTACGTCCTCCATGACAGTGGTACTGATGCACTGCAAACTATGGTTTGCGTCCAGTTGCTGTGCTTCATTCGACTGATTTGATCGCTTTCGCAGAAAGTAATCAATGCGAGTTCTCTGTCTCTCTTTACCCAAACACCCCTTCTTCCCCTGGTGGATCCTCAACCCATGGTGTGATGTAACTTTCCTCCAACCACAGACACATACCTGCATCTGTTTATGGCCCACTGTTGCAGCAGAACTTGTGACAGTTGCTGTGGTGTTCTCTTGTGCTGTGCTCTCATTACTCTCATTAACCGATCGCTGCAGCTGTACATAATCTATTGGTAAAATAGCACACCCATTTTCACCTACCTCATCCCCATACTGTTTTTATTTATTTACTTTTCTGCTCTTTTGCACACCAATATCTCTACCTGTACATGATCATTTATCACTCCAGTGTTAATCTGCAATATTGTAATTATTCGCCTACCTCCTCATGCCTTTTGCACACATTGTATATAGACTCCCTTTTTTTCTCTGTGTTATCGACTTGTTAATTGTTTACTCCATGTGTAACTCTGTGTTGTCTGTTCACACTGCTATGCTTTATCTTGGCCAGGTCGCAGTTGCAAATGAGAACCTGTTCTCAACTAGCCTACCTGGTTAAATAAAGGTGAAATAAAAAAATTAAAAAAAATATTTAAAAAATGAACATTCAATGTTGTCTTGGTAAGCAACTCCAGTGTATATTTGTCCTTGTGTTTTAGGTTATTGCCCTGCTGAAAAGTGAATTTATCTCCCAGTGTCTAGTAGAAAGCAGACTGAACCAGGTTTTCATCTAGGATTTTGCCTCTGCTTAGCTCTATTACATTTATTTTTACCCTAAAAAAATCTGTTGTCCTTGCAGATGACAAGCATATCCATAACATGATGCAGCCACCACCATGCTTGAAAATGTGAAGAGTGGGACTCAGTGATGTGTTGGATTTTCCGCAAACATAAGACTTTGTATTCAGGACATATAGTTAACTATAATATAGATAACTTGTGCAGTTTTAATTTAGTGCCTTGTTGCAGACAGGATGTGGACATGGTATGGAATATTTTTAGGCCAGTGACAAAAAATCTAAATTTAACCATTTTAAATTCAGGCTGTAACACAATAAAATGTGGAAAAAGTCAAGGGGTGTGAATATTTTCTGAAGGCACTATGGATGAGCCATGACTAGAATTCAATATATACATAAAAAGTGAGTAAAACAGTATGTAAACATTATTAAAGTGTCCAGTGTTCAATGAACATAGGGCAGCAGGCTCTAAGATGCAGGGTAGAGTACCCGGTGATAGTCACTGTTACCAGCCGGCTAAAGTTTAGGACAGGTTACTGGGCGTAGGCCGGCTAGAGGTGACTGCTTAACAGTCTGATGGCTTGGAGATAGAGTCGGTTTATCAGTCTCTTGGTCCCAGCTTTGTTGCACCTGTACGGTCTCCACCTAGATGGTAGCAGGGTGAACAGGCCGTGGCTCAGGTGGCTGAGGTCCTTGATGATCTTTTTATCCTTCCTGTGACACAGGGTGCAGTAGATGTCCTGGAGAGCAGGCAGTTTCTTTACCTCACTGTCTGAGTGAAGGGACAATTTTGGGTTGTCAGTGATGTGTACGCAGAGGAACGTGAAGCTTTTGACCCTCTCCACTGCGGCCCTGTCTACAGTATGTGGATTGGGGCGTGCTCTCTCTGCTGTCCACAATCAGCTCCTTTATTTTGTTGACGTTGAGGGAGAATTTATTTTTCTGCCAGGGCTCTCACCTCATCACTGTAGGCTGTCTCATCATTGTTGGTAATCAGGCCTACCACTGTTGTGTCATCAGCAAACCTGGCAATTGAGTTGGAGACGATGGTGGCCACACGGTCATGAGTGAACATGGAGTACAAGAGGGGCTGACCCCAGTGTTGAGGATCAGCGTGGCGGAGGTGCTGTTGCCTACCTTCACCACTTGGGGTCAGCCCGTAAGGAAGTCCAGGACCCAGTTGCACAGGGAGGGGTTCAGACCCAGGTCCCTGAGTTTATTGATGAGCTTGGAGGGATCTATGGTGTTGAAGGCTGAGCTGTAGTCGATGCATAACATTCTTACACAGGTATTTCTCTTGTCCAGGTGGGATAGAGCAGTGCAATGGCGATTGCGTCATCCATGGATCTGTTGTGAGGTATGTGAATTATAGTGGATTTAGGTTGTTGGGTAAGATGGAGGTGATATGGTCCTTAGCTAGCCTCTAAAATGCACTTCGTGATGACATAAGTGAGTGCTAAGGGGCAATAGTAATTTCGTTCAGTTACCTTTGCTTTCTTGGGTACAGGAAAAATAGTGGACATCTTGAAACAAGTGAGGACAACAGACTGGGAAATGGATGCCAGCCAGCTGGTATAAACATGCTCTGAGGATGCGGCTTGGGATGCTGCCTGGGCCGGCAGCCTTGCGAGGGTTAACACGCTTAAATGACTTAGTCACGTCAGCCAAAGAGAACGAGAGCACACAGTACTCGTGAGCATCGAGGGCCTGCGTCGGCGGCTAGATGCTGTTTTCCTCGAAGTGGGAAAAAAGGTGTTTAGCTTGTCCAGGAGCAATGCTTTGATGTTTGCAACGTGGCTGGCTTTTCATTTATAATCTGTGATTGTCTGGAGTCCCGGCCACACCTTGTGTCTAAACCTATGAATTGCGACTCCACTTTGTCCATGTACTGTCATTTTGCCTCTTTGATTGCCTTACTGAGGTCATAGCTGGTCTGTTTCTAAACAACCATGTTACCCGTCACCTTTCCACGGTCATGCAGTGGTTTGCGCTTTCAGTTTTCCACGAATGTGGCAATCTGCCTACGGTTTTTGGTTTGGATTTAAAGTTTTAATCGTCACAGTGGGATTAACATCCTCTATGCATTTCCTGATGAACCCAGTCACTGAATCAGTGTATACGTCAATACTATTCTCAGAGGCGAACTGGAACATTTCCCAATCCTTGTGATCAAAATCATCTTGAAGCATAGATTCCGATTGGTCAGACCAATTGTGAACAGTTCTTACCATGGGTGCTTCCCATTTAAGTTTCTGCCTTTAATTGAGGAGGAGCAGAATGGAGGCGTGATTCTAATTTGCAGAAGTGAGGGCAGGTAGGGCCTTGTAGCCATCCCGGAAAGGGAGAGTAGCAATGATCCAAAGTTTGTGATGCGCGTGTAGCACAGGAGATGTGTTGATAGAACTTCGGTAGCGTTTTTCTTAGATTTCCTTTTTTTAAAGTTCCCAGCTACAATAAATGTGGCTTCCAGTTTGCACATAGTCCAGTGTAGTTCCTTGAGAACCGTCGCGATTCCGTAAAACAGAATATGTTACCGTCCCTGATGTCTCTCTGGAAGGAGATAAGCGCCCTGAGCTCATCTACTTTATTGACAAAACTGAACATTAGCGAGTAATATACTCGGAAGCGGTATATGGTATGCACGCCACCTGAGTCTGACTAGGGCCTCACTTCTTCCTCTGCGTTTTGAATAAAGCTGCCTCTGGAAGTTCAAACAAAGGATCCAGGTCAGGGATATTGAATTTCTGCTCTAATTTCTGGTGAGTGATCACCAATCTAATATCAAAAAGTTATTTACGGCTAATACAAGAAACATTCTGAGCAAATAATGTAAGAGATAGGAGCTAGGAACAGGGCAACTGTGTCTGTTGGCGCCATCTTGTCATTATTCTGTTTCTTGTTGTTCAACAAAAAGCAAACTGTTTACAGTGCTTTTGTTACATTACAGCCTTATTATTTCCCTCATCAATCTACACACAATACCCAATAATAATGAAGCGCCATTTTAGACATATTTGCAAATGTATTAAAAATAAAAAACAGAAATACCTTATTTACATAAGTATTCAGATCCTTGATATGAGACTCGAAAATTGAACTCCGGTACATCCTGTTTCCATTGATCATCCTTGAGATATTTATATAACTTGATTGGAGTCCACCTGTGCTAAATTAAATAGATTGAACATGATTTGGAAAGGCACCTACCTGTCTATATAAGGTCCCGTAGTTAACAATGTATGTCAGAGCAAAAACCAAGCCATGAGGTCAAAGGAATTGTCCGTAGAACTCTGAGACAGGATTGTGTTGAGGCACAGATCTGGGGAAGGGTACCAAAACATGTCTGCAGCATTAAAGGTCCCCAAAAACACAGTGGCCTCCATCATTCCTAAAGTGAAGAAGTCTGGAATCACCAAGACTCTTCCTAGAGCTGGCCGCCCTGCCAAACTGAGCAATCAGGGGAGAAGAGCCTTGGTCAGGGAGGTGACCCAATGGTCACTCCATAGTTTCTCTGTGGAGATGGGAGAACCTTCTAGAAGGACAACCATCTCTGCAGCACTCCACCAATCAGGCCTTTATGGTAGAGTGGCCAGACGGAAGCCACTCCTCAGTTAAAGGCACATGACAGCCTGCTTGGAGTTTGTCAAAAGGCACCTAAAGGACTCTCAGACCATGAGAAACAAGATTCTCTGCCGTGGGGATGTTTTTCATCTGCATTGGCTGGGAGACTATGTCATGATTGAGGGAAAGATGAATGGAGTAAAGTACATAGTGATCCTTGAGGAAAACCTGCTCCAGAGTGCTCAGGACCTCAGACTGGGGAGAAGGTTAAGCTTCCAACAGGACAATGACCCTAAGCACACAGCCAAGACAACACAGGAGTGGCTTTGGGACAAGTCTCTGAATGTCCTTGAGTGGCCCAGCAAGAGCCCAGACTTGGACCCGATCGAACATCCCCATCCAACCTGACATAACTTGAGAGGATCTGCAGTGAAGAATGGGAGAAACTCCCCAAATATAAGTGTTCCAAGCTTGTAGCGTCATACACAAGAAGACTCAAGGCTGTAACTGCTGCCAAAGATGCTTCAACAAAGTACTGAGTAAATGTATAACATTTCTAAAAACCTGTTTTTGCTTTGTCATTATGGGGCATTGTGTGTAGATTGATGAGGGGGAAAATACAATTGAATCCATTTTGGAATAAGCCTGTAATCTAACTAATGTGGAAAAAGTCAAGGGGTCTAAATACTTCCCCGAAGGCACTGTATGTGGTTTGATTTCAGATTAAAATCCAATAAACAAGTAATTACTCATTTCTCGTTTTTATCTGGTCATCTAATAGGAAATATTAATTGGCCAAAACGTACATGGACCTAAAATGTACACTGATCTACTCTGCTGATTAGTCTACTCCATTTTAACGCAGGAAAGGAACGATCTAATATTACCAAATCTTTTCTGGAAATAGACAACATCAATGTCCATGAAGGCTGAGATATCACAAAATAACACTCTGCCGTTGAACCTAGGGTATACGAATACATTAGTATACATTAGAGACATAACATGTAATTGCTGCCGTATGTATGTACACTGAGTGTATAAAACATTAAGAACACTTGCTCTTTCCATGACATAGACTTACCAGGTGAATCCAGGTGAAAGCTATGATCCCTTATTTATGTCACTTGTTAAATCCACTTCAATCAGTGTAGATGAAGGGGAGGAGGCAGGTTAAAGAAGGATTTTTAAGCCTTGAGACAATTAAGCCGTGGATTGTGTATGTGTTCCATTCAGAGGGTGAATGGGCAAGACAAAATATTTAAGTGTCTTTGAAAGGCTATGGTAGTATTTGCCAGGAACACCGATTTTTGTCAAGAACTGCAACACTGTGTATATCAAGAACGGTCCACCACCCAAAGGACATTCAGTCAACTTGATGTGGGAAGCATTGGAGTCAACATGGGCCAGCATCCCTGTGGAACGTTTTCGACACCTTCTCAGCAACATTTAAAATTGTGTTTTAAAAAAAACATTTAATAAAAGTACAGACTCAGAGCTACAAAAGGGTATATCATACACTGCAGTTGAGGAGCAATGGGAAAGTAATTCTGCTTTGAAAGCTGATTAACGTGTAACCCCACGTTTGAGAGAATGGCCTTTGAATGTTTTGGTACACCTACTGGAGAGCTCTTTTTTGTCTACACCTATTTAGCAACGTTCACACCCTCTTAAGCCTTTGCCCCACCCATCTCCTTAAGGATTCACGTGAGTCCATGTGCTAAACAGAGTGAGTAAGGTCGTGTAGTAAACAATCAAAGATTAAGACTAAAAGTGGTGAAAATAGTAGCCTACAATAATATTGATCTATTCCTTGGCCTATATCCTAATCTGACTTTGGTGCAGGTCATGTTGTTCTCCACATTACTGTCTCTGGTAAACACACACTATATCAAATAAAATTAAAGTTTATTTGTCACACACACAGGATACAAAAGTTGTAAACAGTAAAGTGAAATGGTCACTTGCATATTTGCATAGAAGCAGTATCAAAAATAGAAAGTGTAAAGATAAATATATTTTGTAAATATTGTATAATTATCAGATGATGCTTATTTGTTTTAGTAGTGTAAAACAGTAGTGCTTCCGTCCCACTCCTCGCCCCTACCTGGGCTCGAACCAAGGACTCTCTGCACACATTGACAACTGACACCCACGAAGCATCGTTACCCATCGCGCCACAAAAACCCCGGGGAACAACTACTTCAGGTCTCAGAGCGAGTGACGTCACCCGATTGAAACGCTATTAGCGCGCACCACCGCTAACTAGCTAGCCATTTCACATCAGTTACAGTAGCAATATCAAGATTGTACTGAGTTACAGTTCAGTCAACTTAAATAAATTCATTAGACCTTAATCTATGGATTTCACGTGACTGAGCATGGGTACAGCCATGGGTGGGCCTTGGAGGGCATAGGCCATCCCCTTGGGAGCCAGGCACACCCACTGGGGATTGGCCCAGCCAATCAGAATTAGTTTTCCCCCACAAAAGGGCTTTATTACAGACATAAATACTATTACAGCCACCCCCCAGACAATCTCGCAGGTGAAGAAGCCTGATGTTGAGGTCCTGGGCTAGCGTTGATACACATACTGCCAAAATCTACAAAACGACATTGGAGGCAGCTTGTAAACTCAGCAAAAAAAGAAACGGCCCTTTTTCAGGACCCTGTCTTTCAAAGATAATATGTAAAAATCCAAATAACTTCACAGATCTTCATTGTAAAAGGGTTTAAACACTGTTTCTGTCATGCAGGTGAAAGAGGACCCAAAAGCGACTTGGCGAAAACAGAGTCTTTAATCCAGTAAAGTAAATACAAACAAAAAACACAACTTTCACTCGAAATGACGAGGACAAACTGGAGACTCGATCTTGAACAGCAGGTGAACAGCAGGTTGCCTCGGGAAGGCACTTGAACCAGACAGACTCAGACACCTGCTCACCACGCAGCATCTGAGGAAAACACGACACGACAGGGCGATACACAAACACAGCACGGTGAATTCTAGACAAGGAACCGACAGGACAGGAACGGAACACAAAGGAAGAAATAGGGACTCTAATCAGGGGAAAGGATCGGGAACAGGTGTGGGAAGACTAAATGATTGATTAGGGGAATAGGAACAGCTGGGAGCAGGAACGGAACGATAGAGAGAAGAGAGAGCGAGAGAGTGAGAGAGGAGGGGGAGAGAGGGGATAGAAAGAGGGAAAGAACCTAATAAGACCAGCAGAGGGAAACGAATAGAATGGGAAGCACAGGGACAAGACAAGATAATAAATGACAAAACATGACAGTACCCCCCACTCACCGAGCGCCTCCTGGCGCACTCGAGGAGGAATCCTGGCGGCAACGGAGGAAATCATCAATGAGTGAACGGTCCAGCACGTCCCGAGACGGAACCCAACTCCTCTCCTCAGGACCGTAACCCTCCCAATCCACTAAGTATTGGTGACCCCGTCCCGAGAACGCATGTCCATGATCTTATGTACCTTGTAAATAGGTGCGCTCTCGACAAGGACGGGAGGGGGAGGGAAGACGAACGGGGTGCGAAGAAAGGGCTTGACACAGGAGACATGGAAGACAGGATGGACGCGACGAAGATGTCGCGGAAGAAGCAGTCGCACAGCGACAGGATTGACGACCTGGGAGACACGGAACGGACCAATGAACCGCGGAGTCAACTTACGAGAAGCTGTCGTAAGAGGAAGGTTGCGAGTGGAAAGCCACACTCTCTGGCCGCAACAATACCTTGGACTCTTAATCCTGCGTTTATTGGCGGCTCTCACAGTCTGTGCCCTGTAACGGCAAAGTGCAGACCTCACCCTCCTCCAGGTGCGCTCACAACGTTGGACAAACGCTTGAGCGGAGGGAACGCTGGACTCGGCAAGCTGGGATGAGAACAGAGGAGGCTGGTAACCCAGACTACTCTGAAACGGAGATAACCCGGTAGCAGACAAAGGAAGCGAATTGTGAGCGTATTCTGCCCAGGGGAGCTGTTCTGCCCAAGACGCAGGGTTTCTGAAAGAAAGGCTGCGTAGTATGCGACCAATCGTCTGATTGGCCCTCTCTGCTTGACCGTTAGACTGGGGATGAAACCCGGAAGAGAGACTGACGGACGCACCAATCAAACGACAGAACTCCCTCCAAAACTGTGACGTGAATTGCGGGCCTCTGTCTGAAACGGCGTCTAACGGGAGGCCATGAATTCTGAATACATTCTCGATAATGATTTGTGCCGTCTCCTTAGCGGAAGGAAGTTTAGCGAGGGAATGAAATGTGCCGCCTTAGAGAACCTATCGACAACCGTAAGAATCACAGTCTTCCCCGCAGACAAAGGCAGACCGGTAATGAAGTCTAGGGCGATGTGAGACTATGGTCGAGAAGGAATGGGGAGCGGTCTGAGACGACCGGCAGGAGGAGAGTTACCCGACTTAGTCTGCGCGCAGTCCGAACAAGCAGCCACGAAACGGCGCGTGTCACGCTCCTGAGTCGGCCACCAAAAGCGCTGGCGAATAGACGCAAGAGTGCCTCGAACACCGGGATGACCAGCTAACTTGGCAGAGTGAGCCCACTGAAGAACAGCCAGACGAGTGGAAACAGGAACGAAAAGGAGGTTACTAGGACAAGCGCGCGGCGACGCAGTGTGCGTGAGTGCTTGCTTAACCTGTCTTTCAATTCCCCAGACTGTTAACCCGACAACACGCCCATAAGGAAGAATCCCTCGGGATCAGTAGAAGCCACAGAAGAACTAAACAGACGGGATAAGGCATCAGGCTTGGTGTTCTTGCTACCCGGACGGTAAGAAATCACAAACTCGAAACGAGCGAAAAACAACGCCCAACGAGCTTGACGGGCATTAAGTCGTTTGGCAGAACGGATGTACTCACGGTTCTTATGGTCTGTCCAAACGACAAAAGGAACGGTCGCCCCCTCCAACCACTGTCGCCATTCGCCTAGGGCTAAGCGGATGGCGAGCAGTTCACGGTTACCCACATCATAGTTGCGCTCAGATGGCGACAGGCGATGAGAAAAATAAGCGCAAGGATGAACCTTATCGTCAGACTGGAAGCGCTGGGATAGAATGGCTCCCACGCCTACCTCTGAAGCGTCAACCTCGACAATGAATTGTCTAGTGACGTCAGGAGTAACGAGGATAGGAGCGGACGTAAAACGTTCTTTTAGAAGATCAAAAGCTCCCTGGGCGGAACCGGACCACTTAAAACACGTCTTGACAGAAGTAAGAGCTGTGAGAGGGGCAGCAACTTGACCGAAATTACGAATGAAACGCCGATAGAAATTAGCGAAACCTAAAAAGCGCTGCAACTCGACACGTGACCTTGGAACGGGCCAATCACTGACAGCTTGGACCTTAGCGGAATCCATCTGAATGCCTTCAGCGGAAATAACGGAACCGAGAAAAGTAACGGAGGAGACATGAAAGAGCACTTCTCAGACTTTACGTAGAGACAATTCTCTAAAAGGCGCTGTAGAACACGTCGAACGTGCTGAACATGAATCTCGAGTGACGGAGAAAAAATCAGGATATCGTCAAGATAGACAAAAACAAAGATGTTCAGCATGTCTCTCAGAACATCATTAACTAATGCCTGAAAAACAGCTGGCGCATTGGCGAGACCAAACGGCAGAACCCGGTACTCAAAATGCCCTAACGGAGTGTTAAACGCCGTTTTCCACTCGTCCCCCTCTCTGATGCGCACGAGATGGTAAGCGTTACGAAGGTCCAACTTAGTAAAGCACCTGGCTCCCTGCAGAATCTCGAAGGCTGATGACATAAGGGGAAGCGGATAACGATTCTTAACCGTTATGTCATTCAGCCCTCGATAATCCACGCAGGGCGCAGAGTACCGTCCTTCTTCTTAACAAAAGAACCCCGCCCCGGCCGGAGAGGAAGAAGGCACTATGGTACCGGCGTCAAGAGACACAGACAAATAATCCTCGAGAGCCTTACGTTCGGGAGCCGACAGAGAGTATAGTCTACCCCGAGGAGGAGTGGTCCCCGGAAGGAGATCAATACTACAATCATACGACCGGTGAGGAGGAAGGGAGTTGGCTCGGGACCGACTGAAGACCGTGCGCAGATCATGATATTCCTCCGGCACTCCTGTCAAATCGCCAGGTTCCTCCTGAGAAGTAGGGACAGAAGAAACGGGAGGGATGGCAGACATTAAACACTTCACATGACAAGAAACGTTCCAGGATAGGATAGAATTACTAGACCAATTAATAGAAGGATTATGACATACTAGCCAGGGATGACCCAAAACAACAGGTGTAAACGGTGAACGAAAAATCAAAAAAGAAATAGTCTCACTGTGGTTACCAGATACTGTGAGGGTTAAAGGTAGTGTCTCAAATCTGATACTGGGAAGATGACTACCATCTAAGGCGAACATGGGCGTAGGCTTCTCTAACTCTCTGAAAGGAATGTCATGTTTCCGAACCCATGCTTCGTCCATGAAACAACCCTCAGCCCCAGAGTCTATCAAGGCACTACATGTAGCACCCGAACCGGTCCAGCGTAGATGGACCGACAAAGTAGTACAGGATTTAGATGGAGAGACTTGAGTAGTTGCGCTCACCTGTAGCCCTCCGCTTACAGATGAGCTCTGGCTTTTACTGGACATGAATTAACAAAATGTCCAGCAACTCCGCAATAGAGGCACAGGCGGTTGGTGATCCTCCGTTCCCTCTCCTTAGTCGAGATGCGAATCCCTCCCAGCTGCATGGGCTCAGACTCTGAGCCAGAGGAGGGAGATGGTTGCGATGCGGAGCAGGGAAACACCGTTGATGCGAGCTCTCTTCCACGAGCCCGGTGACGAAGATCTACCCGTCGTTCTATGCGGATGGCGAGAGCAATCAAAGAGTCCACATCTGAAGGAACCTCCCGGGAGAGAATCTCATCCTTAACCACTGCGTGGAGTCCCTCCAGAAAACGAGCGAGCAGCGCCGGCTCGTTCCACTCACTAGAGGCAGCAAGAGTGCGAAACTCAATAGAATAATCCGTTATGGACCGTTCACCTTGGCATAAGGAAGCCAGGGCCCTAGAAGCCTCCCTACCAAAAACTGAACGGTCAAAAACCCGAATCATCTCCTCTTTAAAGTTCTGGAACTTGTTAGAGCAATCAGCCCTTGCCTCCCAGATAGCTGTGCCCCATTCTCGAGCCCGGCCAGTAAGGAGTGAAATGACGTAAGCAACCCGAGCTCTCTCTCTAGAGTATGTGTTGGGTTGGAGAGAGAACACAATCTCACACTGCGTGAGAAAGGAGCGGCACTCAGTGGGCTGCCCGGAGTAGCAAGGTGGGTTATTAACCCTAGGTTCTGGAGGCTCGGCAGGCCAGGAAGTAACAGGTGGCACGAGACGTAGACTCTGGAACTGTCCAGAGAGGTCGGAAACCTGAGCGGCCAGGTTCTCCACGGCATGGCGAGCAGCAGACAATTCCTGCTCGTGTCTGCCGAGCATGGCTCCTTGGATCTCGACGGCAGTGTAACGAGCGTCTGAAGTCGCTGGGTCCATTCCTTGGTCGGTTCCTTCTGTCATGCAGGTGAAAGAGGACCCAAAAGCGACTTGGCGAAAACAGAGTCTTTAATCCAGTAAAGTAAATACAAACAAAAAACACAACTTTCACTCGAAATGACGAGGACAAACTGGAGACTCGATCTTGAACAGCAGGTGAACAGCAGGTTGCCTCGGGAAGGCACTTGAACCAGACAGACTCAGACACCTGCTCACCACGCAGCATCTGAGGAAAACACGACACGACAGGGCGATACACAAACACAGCACGGTGAATTCTAGACAAGGAACCGACAGGACAGGAACGGAACACAAAGGAAGAAATAGGGACTCTAATCAGGGGAAAGGATCGGGAACAGGTGAGGGAAGACTAAATGATTGATTAGGGGAATAGGAACAGCTGGGAGCAGGAACGGAACGATAGAGAGAAGAGAGAGCGAGAGAGTGAGAGAGGGAGGGGGAGAGAGAGGGATAGAAAGAGGGAAAGAACCTAATAAGACCAGCAGAGGGAAACGAATAGAATGGGAAGCACAGGGACAAGACAAGATAATAAATGACAAAACATGACAGTTTCCCATGCTCCCATGAACATTTAATGAACATGCACCTGTGGAATGGTCGTTATTAAGACACTAACAGCTTACAGACGGTAGGCAATTAAGGTCAGAGTTATGAAAACTTAGGACAATTAAGAGGCCTTTCTACACCAAAAGAAAGTCCAGAGTCCCTGCTCATCTGCGGAACGTGTCTTAGGCATGCTGCAAGGAGGCATAAGGACTGCAGATGTGACCAGGGTAATAGATTGCAATGTCCATACTGTGAGACGCCTAAGACAGCGCTACAGGGAGACAGGATGGACAGCTGTGGCAGACCACGTGTAACAACACCTGCACAGGATCGGTACATCCGAACATCACACCTGCGGGACAGGTACAGGATGGCAACAACAACTGCCAATGTTACACCAGTAATACACAATCCCTTCATCAGTGCTCAGACTGTCTGCAATAGGCTGAGAGAGGCTGGACTGAGGGCTTGTAGGCCTGTTGTAAGGCAGGTCCCTGTACAGCTACGCCCAAAGATGATGTAGCAGTGCAGATGTGGTTTGTCGTCCTCTCGTTTACTTTTGATATTTTTCATCTTTTATATATATTTCAATTTATTTTTCAATCTCTTTTCCATTTTAAAATTAAATATACCTTCCGGTAACCCGCCTCACTCAATGTGACACAGATCTGTATTTTTTTATACCTTATAGCCAAAACTTTCATCAGAAGCTAGCCATCAAAAGCTAACTAGCTATTTAGTCATTGTTAGCCACTGCTAGCGGCCTTTACCCTCTGCACAGGCACCAGCCGTTTTTTAGCCTGGATAATACCTGCCAGCCTCGGACTGTTTTTCTCCACTACAACACCAGATTCCTGCCGTAAACCATGGACCATTACTCCTGATCATCACAGCTAGCTAGCTGCCACCGAGTGACCCAGCCCCGAAGCTAGCCCTGAGCCAGGCGCATCTCCCAGCTAGCAAACAAAATTACTACAACTACAATACCTCTCGCCATCTGGCCTGGTTCCTTCATCGACACGGCGCCGCGTCTTACCACCATGTCGGGTCCTCAGACGTAATTCCATCCTCTGTGCCCTCAACCGGACATCGGAGCAGACGCTTCTACTCACCCCGGCCTGCTAAATTTTAACGCTGTGTCTCCCGCGTGCTAGCGTAGCAAGGACTACCCGCAGCTTCCTTGTTCCATCTATTGCTGTTCACTGGACCCTATGATCACTTGGCCATATAGCTGATGCCTGCTGGACTGTTCAATTATCACAGTACTCCACTTTGTTTACTTTTGTTTATCTGTCGGCCCTAGCCCCGAACTCAGGCCCTGTGTGTAGTTAACCGACCCTCTCTGCCCATTCATCGCCATTTTATCTTGTTGTTGTTGTCTTAGCTGATTAGCTGTTGTTGTCTTACCCGTTGTTGTCTTAGCTAGCTCTCCTAATCAACACCTGTGCTTGCTTTATGCCTCGCTTTATGTCTCTCTCAAATGTCAATATGCCGTGTATACTGTTGTTTAGGATAGTTATCATTGTTTTACTTTACTGCGGAGCCCCTAGTCCCACTGTACATGCCTCAGATACCTCCTTTGTCAAACCTCCCACACATGCGGTGACCTCTCTCAGTATAACCAGCGTGTCCAGAGATGCAACCTCTCTTATCATCACTCAGTGCCTGGGCTTACCTACACTGTACCCGCACCCCACCATACCCCTGTCTGCACATTATGCCTGGAATATATTCTACCACACTGTTAAAAGATTTTTATGAAGGTTTAAGATAAATCATTAAATCATTCTACCCTGAAACTTAACCATTAGGGATTAGAGGTTATGTAGCATGGACAAGGAGTAATTAAAAATAATAAACACAGGTCTGGGAAGAGAGGAATGTATGTGTGTGCCGAAAGAAAACAAAGAGGGGCCTCAACCTATGTTTGAACCGACCCGGATATAACTCTGGGGAGATAAGATAGGACAGGGAGAGCCCCTCCAGGTTTCCCTTATTTGGGGGGGAATGGAACTGTCAGCTGAGTGGTAATGTACTGTGGTGAGACTTCAGGAGAAAAAGATAGAATCCAAATGTTAGTGTGTATGTATGTGCGTAGGTTAAGAGAATGTTATAAAAGGAACATCTTTGTAAATGCACAAGCGAGTTCTCGCAAATAAACTTGGATTTGATCAATTGTGAGCTGGGAATACTCTTGGTTTAATTTAAAACCAGAACTTTACAACCTCAGACCGATTAAGATCATTTAAATTTAGGAACATTGATTACAAAGTTCTATAATCACACACCCAGAAATCTGCCCCTTTTATCCTCTGTCCCCAACGCACTAGACGCCAGTTTTGCTAGCCTTCAGCCGTACCCTCATCCTACTCCTCCTCTGTTCCTCGGGTGATGTGGAGGTTAACCCAGGCCCTGCGTGTCCCCAAGCACTCTCATTTGTTGACTTCTGTAATCGAAAAGCCTTGGTTTCATGCATGTTAACATCCGAAGCCTCCTCCCTGAGTTTGTTTTACTCACTGCTTTAGGACACTCCGCCAACCCTGATGTTCTTGCCGTGTCTGAATCCTGGCTTAGGAAGGCCACCAAAAATTCTGAGATTTCTATACCCAACTACAACATTATCCATCAAGATAGCACTGCCAAAGGGGGAGGAGTTGCAATCTACTGCAGAGATAGCTTGCAAAGTTCTGTCATGCTATCCAGGTCTACGCCCAAACAGTTCGAGCTTCTAATTGAAAAAAATGATCTCTCCAGAAATAAGTCTCTCACTGTTGCCGCCTGTTATAGAACCCCCTCAGCTCCCAGCTGTGCCCTGGACACCATATGTGAATTGATTGCCCCCATCTCTCTTCAGAGTTCGTTCTGTTAGGTGACCTAAACTGGGATATGCTTAAGATCCCAGCAGTCCTACGATCTAAGCTATATGCCCTCAATGTGACACAAATTATCAAGGAAACCACCAGGTACAACCCTAAATCTGTAAACATGAGCACCCTCATAGATATTATCCTGACCAACTTGCCCTCAAAATACTCCTCTGCTGTTTTCAATCCGGATCTCAGCGATCACTGCCTCATTGCCTGCATCCGCTATGGGTCTGGGGTCAGACGACCACCCCTCACTGTCAAACGCTCCCTAAAACACTTCTGCAAGCAGGCCTTTCTAATCGACCTGGCCCGGGTACCCTGGAAGGATATTGACCTCATCCCATCAGTCGAGGATGCCTGGTCGTTCTTTAAAAGTAATTTCCTCACCATCTTAAATAAGCATGCACCTTTCAAAAAACTAAGAACAGATATAGCCCTTGGTTCACTCCAGACCTGACTGCCCTTGACCAGCACAAAAACATCCTGTGGCTGACTGCAATAGCATCGTATAGTCCCCGCGACATGCAACTGTTCAGGGAAGTCAGGAACCAATACACGTAGTCAGTCAGGAAAGCAAAGGATAGCTTTTACAAATAGATATTTGAATCCAGCTTTAACTCCAAAACGTTTTGTGACACTGTAAAGTCCATGGAGAACAAGAGCACCTCCTCCCAGCTGCCCACTGCACTGAGGCTAGGTAACACGGTCACCACCGATAAATCCATGATAATCGAAAATGTAAATAAGTCTTTCTTTACGGCTGGCCATGCTTTCCTACTGGCTACCCCAACCCCGGCCAACAGCTCCGCGTTCTGACCTAGAATACGTGGACAACTACAAATACCTAGGAGTCTGGCTAGATTGTAAACTCTCCTTCCAGACTCATATCAAACATCTCCAATCCAAAATCAAATCCAGAATCGTCTTTCTATTTCGCAACAAAGCCTCCTTCACTCACGCCGCCAAACTTACCCTAGTAAAACTGACTATCCAACCGATCCTCGACTTCAGCGATGTCATCTACAAAATAGCTTCCAATACTCTACTAAGCAAACTGGATGCAGTATATCACAGTGCCATCTGTTTTGTTACCAAAGCCCCTTACACCACCCACCACTGCGACCTGTATGCTCTAGTCGGCTGGCCCTCGCTACATATTTGTCGCCAGACTCACTGGCTCCAGGTCATCCATAAGTCTATGCTAGGTAAAGCTCTGCCTTATCTCAGCTTACTGGTCACGATAACAACACCCACCCGTAGCACGCCCTCCAGCAGGTATATCTCACTAGTCATCCCCAAAGCCAACACCTCCTTTGGCCGCCTTTCCTTACAGTTATCTGCTGCCAGTGACTGGAACGAATTGCAAAAATCGCTGAAGCTGGAGACTTACATTTTCCTCACTAACTTTAAACATCAGCTATCTGAGCAGCTAACCGATCGCTGCAGCTGTACATAGCAAAGGAACAATGCTTACTAACAGGGATGTAAACAAATTTGTGTGCAAGACTTGAGAGAAATAAGCTTTTTGTGTGTATGGAAAATGTCTAGGCTTTTTTATTCCAGCTCATGAAACATGGGACCAACACTTTACTTGTTGTATTTATATTTGTCACGCCTACTCCCTCCGGTGTTCGATGTCACCGGTCTACCAACCACACATTCTGCCTTTGAACCTAGGCTATAAGAATTCCCTTATTAGAGAAATAATATGTCATTGCTGCCGTATGCATTTCCATGACATAGACTTACCAGGTGAATCCAGGTGAAAGCTATGATCCCTTATTGATGTCACTTGTTATCTTGGCAAAGAATAAATGTTTACTAACAGGGAAGTAAACACATTTGTGTATATGATTTGAGATGAATAAGCTTTTTGTGCATATGGAACATTTCTGGGATGTTATTTTATATCAGCTCATGAACCATGGGACTAACACTTTTACATGTTGTGTTTATATTTGTCAAGCCTACCTCTGCTCCCTCCAGTGCTCGACATCACCGGTCTACTAACCACCAGCCCTGGCAACTATGTTTATGCACACATGATTAAGCACACCTGGTCATCATTATCTCCGCGATTACTTCCCCTTTATTTAGCCCTCAGTAGACATCAGTCATTAGGTAGTATTGTTTTCTCTCATGTTATGTACAATGCTCATGTTTTGTTCATGTGCAACTATTCATTATTAAACTCTGAGTATTACGTTACAATATTTTTGTTCAGTGTAGAAAGTGCCAATATAAAAAAATGCAAGATCAAGAAGTGTCAATGCCAGTAGAGAAAGAACAAAATAATATACAGTATGCACAAGAACAATACCAATAACAATATCAGTGATTCTGGTGGTGATAGATGAGGTAGTTATGTACTTACAGTCATGGGTAAAGTGGCTGAGCAGCAGGATAAAAAAAAATAGTAACAGCAACACATTGTGTGTGTGTTAGGAGAGAGTCATGTGAATGTGCATAGAGGCACTGCAGATAGTCTGGATGACAGAGAACTCGTCCCCCAGTGATGAACTGGTCCGTCCTCACTACGCATGAACATGGGAATCATTATTCGGAGAGACTGTTTCTGTCCTGCCCTTGACTTTGGTGCAGGCCATGTGATGTCCATGCCCTCTTTATCACAAAACTCCCTGATCTTCTCAAAAATATATGTTTGTCTAGTTGTGTCCAGTCCAGATTGTGCTTGTACAGGCATCTATGGAAGGAAGGATGTCAGCGTTGCACAGCAGTGTCGTGTCTTTACTATCATTAACTGAAGACTGATAGTTTTTATCAAAGATTCCCTTTAATTAGTTATTATGCGATTAGACTGATTAATCATGTAACCGTAATTACTAGTAAGTCGGGGCACCAAGGAAAAATATTCAGATTACAAAGTTATCATTTCCTAAAATAACTTTTCAGATATTTTATCTGATCAATTAGTCTTTGAAATTATTAATTTTTTACTTTACCTCACGTTAGTCTCATTCCAAACATCATAAATTGTTGGTTATCTGCACGGACCGAGTCTTCACTATGAGTCATCCATACATCAATTGTCTTAAATCATTTATTTATTACCAACTAAGTAATTCACAGAAATGCATAAACAAACAAACAAGGTAAATGTGGTTACATGAAATGATAGGAGAATGTGCCCTAGTGGGCTAAACCGGCATGGCGGCTTGTTAGACAAAAGGGCAAGTGGGGGTCAACTAAGAAGTCACTCCAAAGGGATAATTATAACAATTGAATTGTTAATCCTTTGCACATGAACACTCACTCATCCGGGAACAATTGCAATCAATATATATATTTACGCTCAGTGAGTCATCTTGATCGCTGGTGAAAAGTTAATTTATTTTGTAGAATTGTCCGTCTCTCTCCCTCTCTGTCGTGGTTATAGTGGTTGGTTCAGAGTGACATTCATTCGTTTCGTTATAGAATGTCGTTCTTCGCGTTCAATGATACCGAATTCCTAGCTGCAGACTAGTAATTCATATCAAAGAATTGTTCTTATTCTGTCGGTATCGATAGTCTAAGAATTTAATCATGTGGTATGGTTAAAAGATTCAGCAATGGTCCACAAACTTTGTCCTCCTAATGGAGAAAAACATGGTCTGCAACCTTTAGCCATCTCGTAATTGAGGTAAGCTTGGTCTGCTGATCGAAAACCCGAGTGGGGGTTTTATTCAGAATGGCAGAAAAGGCTGTCCCAGGATGTCTGACCCTAACTGGGCTCAGGGGCGGTCCTCTGATTTAGTTAACTCCAATCCCCTTTTTGAGTTTTCCCTCATTAAACAGTCCAAAATCACATCGTAAAATTGGGTAAACAATATCATACTCACTCATTCATCTTATACAACAATTAGATGTAAACCTCATATCTGAGGCTATTATATAAACAGAGTTATGGTAATGTGGCCACACCGTCTCCCATGAGCTTCCCCAAGTTGTAACAAACGGACCAGTTCGTAGCTGGATTCTTCACCGTTCTTTTATACTTTCTCCGGAACATGTAATGTTCGTACCTCAAGTTCTGTGAGGTGGAAGGATTTCCTTTGTTCTCCATGAAAATCTACTCTCTCTATACTGTGTGGCCATGTGGCAGGGTCTTCTCAGGAATTTACGACCTCTGACCACAGCAGCCTAGTTGAAGGAGGCAAGGTGGAGGCAGGGAGAGGGGGATGGGGTTGCCTCATACATAACCTCATACAATACAATGAAAATTATATTCACCTGAAGTGCTGGTACTGCTTGATCTGTAGCAGCGGCCTGAATTACTGAGTTTGGTGTTGTTGCCAGCCATAGCTTTCCACCAGCACTGTACCATCCTCCAGTCCAACCAGCTGTGGAATGTTGGTCCCTGTCACATGGCTGTCCTTCACCATGCCAGCAATCCTTGACAAAGTGTTCACTCTGGTCTTTCTGAAGTGCTGCTTGATGAGGCTGAAGTACCAGTCGGGGGAAAACTTGATGTGGACTGTGATCAGGAATTGAATGTCCAGACTGTGGTGGAGCTTGTGCATGGTACAGTATTAGCAATACATACATGAATAGAAATACAAAGACCTGTGCAAGCAGAATGAACTGCATCCTGATGTCTTTGCTTGCTGGTTCAGTAGGGCCTCTCCCAGGGACAAAGGCAGGTCTTGACAGGTGGTATTGCAGTCAGCAACCATTTTTTGGTTGACAGACCGCTAACTCTGAACATGCAGGAGATGCTGATCTTGCTTGTTCAGCTTAGCCGATTTAACCGCTACTGGCAGATTGGCAGATCTGAATAACTTATAGTTGTTCCTTTGGCACTGCCAGCACAAGACTGTCATCGACTTAGTGCTTGAGATGTGGAACAGCGGAGAGACAGCCTGGTGGGTCCCGTGGCAGCCCCACGCACCAGGCTGTCTCCTCCGTCTCCTCCCTCCAGGTTCTCCCGTCTGTCCGGAGCTGCCAGAGCCACCCGTCTGTCAGGAGCTGAGGTACTGAGGTACTGTGGGTAGATTAACGAAGAAAATATTTATTTCCTACATTTTAAGGCTGTAATGTAACCTACAGGAGGCCTGGTGCGTGGAGGAGGCACCGGATGCAACAAAAACACTAAACAGAAAATAACTACCCACAACCCATAGTAGGAAAACAGGCTGCCTAAGTATGGTTCTCAATCAGAGACAACGATTGCCAGCTGCCTCTGATTGGGAACCATACCATGCCAAACACATAGAGATAGAAAACATAGAACACAAAACATATAATACCCACCCCAACTCACGCCCTGACCAAACTAAAATAGAGACATAAAAAAGGAACTAAGGTCAGGACGTGACAACAGGACTAAGATTGAATCCTACTACACCGGCTCCAACTCTAGTCGGATGTGTCAGGGCTTGCAAACTATTACAGACTACAAAAGGAAGCCCAGCCGTGAGCTGCCCAGTGTAATGAGCTTACCAGATGAACAAAATTACTTCTATATGCGCCCACCATGGAAATCATGCTCTCCGTGGCAAGCAACACTGAAGCATGCATGAGAGCACCAGCTGTTTCCGGACGACTGTGTGATCATGCTCTCCGTAGCCGATGTAAGTAAGCCCTTTAAACAGGTCAACATTCACAAGGCCACAGGGCCAGACGGATTACCAGGACGTGGACTCAGAGAATTTGCTGACCAACTGTCAAGTGTCTTCACTGACATATTTAATCGCTCCCTGGCAGAGTCTGTAATACCTACATGTTTCAAGCAGACCACCATAATGCCTGTGCCCAAGAACACCAAGTTAAGCTGCCTAAATGACTACCGACAAGTAGCACTCAAGTGCTTTGAAAGGCTGGTCATGGCTCACATTTACACCATCATCCCAGAAACACTAGACCCACTCCAATTCGCATTCTGCCCCAACAGATCCACAGATGACGCAATCTCTATTGCACTTCACACTGCCCTTTCACACCTGGACAAAAGGAACACCTATGTGATAATGCTGTTTATTGACTACAGCTTAGCATTCAACACCATAGTGCCCTCAAAGCTCATCAATAAGCTAAGGACCCTAGGACTAAACACCTCCCTCTGCAAATGGATCCTGAACTTCCTGATGGGCCACCCCCAGGTGGTGAGGGTAGGCAACAACACATCTGCCATGCTGATCCTCAACACGGGGATCCTCAGGGGTGTGTGTTAGTCCCCTCCTGTACTCCCTGTTCACCCACGACTGTGTGGCCAAGCACGACTCCAACACCATCATTAAGTTTTTCGACGACACAATAGTGGTAGGCGTGATCACCAACAATGATGAGACAGTCGATTGCGAGGAGGTCAGAGACCTGGCAGTGTGGTGTCAGGACAACAACCTCTCCCTCAACCTGATCAATACAAAGGTGAAGATCGTGGACTACAGGAAAAGGAGTGCCTGAGCGCGCCCCTATTCTCATTAACTGGGCTGTAGTGGAGCAGGTTGAGGGCTTCAAATTCCTTGGTGTCCACATCACCAACAAACTATCATGGTCAAAACACACCAATACAGTCGTGAAGAGGTTACGACAATGCCTATTCCCCCTCAGGAAACTGAATAGATTTGGCACGGGTCCTCAGATCCTCAAAAATGTCAACAGCTGCACGCTCGAGTGCAAGCTCTACCATCGAGGGCATCCTGAATTGCTCGGCCTATGTGAGGCTCCACAGAGGGTAGTGAGGCCAAGTTTCCTGCCATCCAAGGACCTCTATATTAGGCAGTGTCAGAAAGCCATAAAAATTGCCATAGACTCCAGCCACCCAAGTAATAGACGGTTCTCTCTGCTACCGCAATGCAAGCGGTAAATGAGAACTTGTTCTCAACTAGCCTACCTGGTTAAATAAAGGTGTAATATTATATTTTTTTTTTAAATACATGCAACATTAGCTAGCGAGCCAGCCAGCTAACATTACCTCGCTAGCTAACAGTATGCTTTAATAATTTTGACAAAACTAGAAAATGTCACTGATTTCAAAACTCTGTTGATCTACGCTCCTTTTCCATCACTGTTATAAGAAGACTGCAATGTCTGGTTAAATTAAAATGTTTTAACCTAAATAAGGGATTTCCTCATCATCTTTTCATTTTCAGAATTAGAGAGAATCATTATGGCACAATTGTCCTCCAGAAAGTAGTTAATCACAACTTTTTCCCATTGATAGTGCCTGCTAAATTCAGGGCAGCAATGTTGTTGAGAGCAGTAGCAACACTTTTGCAGTTCTTCATGATATACAAAATAACTAAAAAAAACTGTGGGAGCAAGGATTATCTACACATACTGAGCAGCTCATGTTATAGACAGAAGCATGCTACATGGCAAACCAATCCGAACTCATCTCTCGGCATGTCCAGCCCATTATCTCAGCCAATCATGGCTACAGGGAAGGTTCCTGTCTTTTTCTGTGGCTAAACCCACTAGGCTTGTAATTTAACAATTGCATATTTACAGATGGCATACAAGTTTGTAATTATGGTATATGAAAGTTCACGTTCCAGAATGCATTTCTGACAAAAATACATTTTAATAAAAATATACAGTATTAGTCAAAGGTTTGGATACACCTACTAATTCAAGGGTTTTTGCAGATGGGCTATGTACAGGTGCAGTGATCTGTGAGCTGCTCTGACAGCTGGTGCGTATTCTAAGTCAGAGCCGTCCAGAGTAGTGATGCTGGACGGGCGAGCAGGTGCGGGCAGGAATCGGTTGAATAGCATGCATTAATTTTCCCTGCGTTTAAGAGCAGTTGGAGGCCACAGAAGGAGAGTTGTATGGCATTGAAGCTCGTCTGGAGGTTAGTTAACACAGTGTCCAAAGAGGGGCCAGAAGTATACAGAATGGTGTCGTCTGCGTAGAGGTGTACCAGAGAATCACCAGCAGCAAGAGCAACATCATTGATGTATACAGAGAAGAGAGAAGAACATCTGCCTCCTCTGTCTGCATTTGGGTCTCGCCTTGTGCCCTTATAAGCGAGGCTATAAACACGGGGTACCGGTACAGTCAATGTGTGGGGGCACCAGTTAGTCAAGGTAATTGAGGTAATATGTACATGTAGGTAGAGTTATTAAAGTGACTATGCATAGATAATAACAGAGTAGTAGCAGCATAAAAGAGGAGGGGGGTGCAATGCAAATAGTCTGGGTAGCCATTTGATAAGCTGTTTCGAAGCCTCTTGGACCTAGACTTGGCGCTCTGGTACTGCTTGCCATACATGTCATCCCTTACTCCCAACCCTGCTTGTCACAACACAACTGATTGGCTTAAACGCATTAGGAATGAAAGAAATTCCACAAATTAACTTTTAACAAAGCACACCCTGTTTTTTAAGTTATTGTCCTGCTGAAAGGTAAATTAATCTCCCAGTGTCTGGTGGAAAGCAGACTGAACCAGGTTTTCCTCTAGGATTTTGCTTGTGCTTAGCTACATTCCGTTACCTTTTTATCCTGAAATTCCCCAGTCCTTAACGATTACAAGCAAACTCACAACATGATGCAGCCACCACTATGCTTGAAAATATGAGGAGTGGTACTCAGTAATGTGTTGTATTGGATTTGCCCCAATCGGAACACTTTGTATTCAGGACAAACAGCAAATTGCTTTGCCACTTTTTTTGCAGTATTACTTTAGTGCCTTGTTGCAAACAGGATGCATGTTTTAGAATAGTTTTTTATTCTGTACAGGCTTCCTTATTTTCATGCTGTCAATTAGATTTGTAATTGTGGAGTAACTACAATGTTGTTGATACATCCTCAGTTTTCTCCTGTCACAGCCATTAAACTCTAACTGTTTTAACGTCACCATTAGCCTCGTGGTAAAATCCCGGAGCAGTTTCCTTCCTCTGAGTTAGGAAGTGAGTTAGGAAGGACGCCTGTATCTTTGTTGTGACTGGGTGTATTGATACACCATCCAAAGTGTAATTCATAACTTCACCATGCTCAAAGGGATATTCAATGTCAGCACCCATAGGTGCCCTTCTTTGCGAGGCATTTGAGAACCTTCCTGGCCTTTGTGGTTGAATCTGTGTTTGAAATTCCCTGCTCGACTGAGGGACCTTACAGTTATCTGTATGTGTGGGGTACAGAGGTGAGGTAGTAATTTTAAAAATCCTGTTAAACACAGAGTGACTCCATGCAATTTATGTGACTTGTTAAGCACAATTTTACCCCTGAATGTATTTAGGCTTGTCATAACAGAGGTTGAATACTTATTGACTCGATACATTTTAGCTTTAAATGTTTTATGAATTCGTATAACAATTGAAAAATGTCATTCCACTTTGACATTATGGAGTTGTAACGAGTGCGCTGTGAATCGAGAAGCAAATTCAGGGAGTGTTGTAATAAATAAAAGAAACAATGAACACATAACACAAACAACGCACAGACATGAACACAGAATCAATAACAATCTTAATGGTTGTACAGTCGTCTCAAATAAAACTGTGAAGGACCTCGGCGTTACTCTGGACCCTGATCTCTCTTTTGAAGAACATATCGAGACCATTTCAAGGACAGCTTTTTTCCATCTATGTAACATTGCAAAAATCAGAAACTTTCTGTCCAAAAATGATGCAGAAAAATGAATCCATGCTTTTGTCACTTCTAGGTTAGACTACTGCAATGCTCTACTTTCCGGCTACCCGGATAAAGCACTGAATAAACTTCAGTTAGTGCTAAATACAGCTGCTAGAATCCTGACTAGAACCAAACAATTTGATCATATTACTCCAGTGCTAGCCTCTCTACACTGGCTTCCTGTCAAAGCAAGGGCTGATTTCAAGGTTTTACTGCTAACCTACAAAGCATTACATGGGCTTGCTCCTACCTATCTCTCTGATTTGGTCCTGCCGTACATACCTACACGTACGCTACGGTCACAAGACGCAGGTCTCCTAATTGTCCCTAGAATTTCTAAGCAAACAGCTGGAGGCAGGGCTTTTTCCTATAGAGCTCCATTTTTATGGAACGGTCTGCCTACCCATGTCAGAGACGCAAACTCGGTCTCAACCTTTAAGTCTTTACTGAAGACTCATCTCTTCAGTGGGTCATATGATTGAGTGTAGTCTGGCCCAGGAGTGGGAAGGTGAATGGAAAGGCTCTGGAGCAATGAACCGCCCTTGCTGTCTCTGCCTGGCCGGTTACCGTCTTTCCACTGGGATTCTCTGCCTCTAGCCCTATTACAGGGGCTGAGTCACTGGCTTTACTGGGGCTCTCTCATGCCGTCCCTGGAGGGGGTGCGTCACCTGAGTGGGTTGATTCACTGTTGTGGTCGTCCTGTCTGGGTTGGTGCCCCCCCCCTTGGGTTGTGCCGTGGCAGAGATCTTTGTGGGCTATACTCAGCCTTGTCTCAGGATGGTAAGTTGGTGGTTGAAGATATCCCTCTAGTGGTGTGGGGGCTGTGCTTTGGCAAAGTGGGTGGGGTTATATCCTTCCTGTTTGGCCCTGTCCGGGGGTGTCCTCGGATGGGGCCACAGTGTCTCCTGACCCCTCCTGTCTCAGCCTCCAGTATTTATGCTGCAGTAGTTTATGTGTCGGGGGGCTAGGGTCAGTTTGTTATATCTGGAGTACTTCTCCTGTCCTATTCGGTGTCCTGTGTGAATCTAAGTGTGCGTTCTCTAATTCTCTCCTTATCTCTTTCTTTCTCTCTCTCGGAGGACCTGAGCCCTAGGACCATGCCCCAGGACTACCTGACATGATGACTCCTTGCTGTCCCCAGTCCACCTGGCCATGCTGCTGCTCCAGTTTCAACTGACCTGAGCCCTAGGACCATGTCCCAGGACTATCTGACATGATGACTCCTTGCTGTCCCCAGTCCACCTGGCCATGCTGCTGCTCCAGTTTCAACTGTTCTGCCTTACTATTATTCGACCATGCTGGTCATTTATGAACATTTGAACATCTTGGCCATGTTCTGTTATAATCTCCACCCGGCACAGCCAGAAGTGGACTGGCCACCCCACATATGCTCTCTCTAATTCTCTCTTTTTTTCTCTCTCTCGGAGGACCTGAGCCCTAGGACCGTGCTCCAGGACAACCTGACATGATGACTCATTGCTGTCCCCAGTCCACCTGACTGCTGCTGCTCCAGTTTCAACTGTTCTGCCTTATTATTATTCGACCATGCTGGTAATTTATGAACATTTGAACATCTTGGCCATGTTCTGTTATAATCTCCACCCGGCACAGCCAGAAGAGGACTGGCCACCCCACATAGCCTGGTTCCTCTCTAGGTTTCTTCCTAGGTTTTGGCCTTTCTAGGGAGTTTTTCCTAGCCACCGTGCTTCTACACCTTGCTGTTTGGGGTTTTAGGCTGGGTTTCTGTACAGCACTTTGAGATATCAGCTGATGTACGAAGGGCTATATAAATACATTTGATTTTATTTTGATTTGAATAACACCTGAGGAAAGAACCAAGGGGAGTGACAGATATAGGGAAGATAATCAAGGAGGTGGAGTCCAGGCGAGAGTCATGAGGCGCTTGTGCGCTTGACGACGGTGACAGGTTTGCGGGATAATCAGCAGCCTGATGACCTAGAGGTCAGAGAGGGAGTATACATGACAGTACCCACTCTCCGACTCGCGGCTTCAGCCACAGGACAAAGGGGACGAACCCGGGGATCAGGAGCGGACCGGTCACCCCTGCAGAGGCGCGGGAACCTGTCGAGCCGGCTGAGGTGCGGGAATCTGTCGAGCCAGCTGAGGTGCGGGAACCTGTCGAGCCGGCTGAGGTGCGGGAACCTGTCGAGCCGGCTGAGGTGCGGGAACCTGTCGAGCCGGCTGAGGTGCGGGAACCTGTCGAGCCGGCTGAGGTGCGGGAACCTGTCGAGCTGGCTGAGGTGCCGGAACCTGTCGAGCCGGCTGAGGTGCGGGAACCTGTCGAGCCGGCTGAGGTGCGGGAACCTGTCGAGCCGGCTGAGGTGCGGGAACCTGTCGAGCTGGCTGAGGTGCGGGAATCTGTCGAGCTGGCTGAGGTGTGGGAATCTGTCGACACTCCCTGATGCTTCCCTTGGGTGAGGTACAAAACATTTCAATTGAATCCTTTTTATATTCAGGCTGTAACACAACAACATGTGGAAAGAGTAAAGGACTGTACTTATGTATACATTTGATTGCTAATTATTCAAAATTAAATGGGGAATGTGTTATTCAGTACCATGACCAAATCATCCCAGGTTTGATATTTATCCCCTCTATTAAGGATTAAAGGGGGAATGTGTTAACTTTCAACACAATTTATCTTGGGGCTGGGTTTTGCATGAACTAAGACCATGACCCAATCATCCCAGCTTTGATGGTTTTTTTTTGTTTTCTTTACTTTTGAATTCAAGATGAAGGGATGTGGTTGTAGGCCTACAGTTGGTAATAGTAGTCCTGCAATTGGTTATAGCTCTCATGACAAAAAATATCCAAAATCAATGGCCCAAAAGTAAATGTATATATTTCTCTCTACACTCAAAGTATGATGGCAAAGGGAACCCAGCTCAGGAGTCTGAGTGTGGGTGCAACATAGGGTCCTCCGTGTTTGGGCCTCTGGCAGACTGCGCAGGCTTCTGAAGATGTACCAGCTGCTCTGTACAGAGACCATCAGCCATGCCAACACGCCATTGGTACAGGACCTTCTCCAGAACATCTGTTGACCAAGGTGTGTCTTAGGCTGTATTTAGTTACCACTAACACAATCATATTCAGACCTTGGCCTCATCCAGATCATCAAACCCCAAACACATTGCAAACTCTTAGTAAGCACTTTCATACAACTGTCTAACTGAATTATGTTTTGTACTTTTGAAAGAAACTTAAACAATGTATGTTGAATTATTGTTGCCTTGGGATGGGTTGGAAGTTGGAAAAGTAACCATGTTTTCCATTAAATCGAATATTTGGCAGTGCAGCCCATGGCCTTCCCTATTACAGGGCTTTCAGTCAATTCAATTAACTTCCCGGTGTCTAAATGTATGGCCATTTGGAAGTTGAAAGAAGAAGATAAAAAAATCTTTATGTATAAAACAGGATTTATCATGGTTTTAGATCCATCATCAATCTGGATCAACTAAACAGAATGTCAGAGTATTACTGGGCAGGGATGGAATAACTAGACGCAATGCCAAAAATGACAGTCACAACTTAGCAGCAAATTCTTAATGCTAATACCAAATAGCAGCCTTCATCACAGCCCACTGGCCAAAAACTGGTTGAATCAATGTGGTTTACATGTCATTTCAACCCCCCAAATCTATGTGATGACGTTGATTCAACATAGAAAACAGATTGGATTTGCAAAAAGTTATCAACGCAAGGGAATTTCGTATTTTTTTCACCCAACTTTGTACCTAAATCCAATGACATGGTGACATTTTTGTTGATTTTACATTGAATCCACATTAGTTGGCATTGAACTGATGTCTGTTCCCAGGTGGAGGTGCTTCCATTCAACCAAGACGGACGGACGGACAGACGGACAGACGGACGGACGGACAGACGGACAGGCGGACGGACGGACAGACGGACAGACGGACGGACAGACGGACAGACAGACGGACAGGACAGGACAGGACAGGACAGGACAGGACAGGACAGGACAGGACAGACAGGACAGAAAGAGATGCATCTGTATTTCAGATGCTCAGCATATGTTTGTCTCTGCTGTACATGACTAGCATTTCCTGATAAGGAAGGTCAAATGGGTGAAGCCCCGTCCAGTCTACAGCCTCTACTCAGAGTAGTACAGAGAGAGGGCTACACCTTGCGGACAACAGCTCCACATCTGGAACCTCTCCTCGGGACACAGAAACATTGCAGATCTCGTGAGTCACTCACTAACTTTCTCACACGCACACACACACATTCCATCTTTACCTCTGTGTATTAGCCATAACTATTGCTTGTGATCTGACCACATCCTTTCAGACACATGACAAATGTAGCGGTAGAATAACCTGGAAATGTACAGACATTTTTAAAGATGAGTAGTCTTGAGGTTAATGAATTGGATGAGTCCACTGGTGGTTGATCATGTCAAAGATATCCAGATTAAAAGCATATTTAAACACTCTTGGAGGACAATAGAAAACACGTATTTATTATTAGAGGCTGAATATCTTTCACACACATCCAGTTAGCTCCTTTATTCATGGAACCAGAAGGACAGGCTATATCATCATGACATTTTTAAACTAGGCTGTGTAATTCAAAGAAAAGAAAATCCTGCACACTGTATCAACAAAGCGTCACTCATGTGCCAATAACTCGGCCTCGTGGCCAACAAACACTGTCTCTGTACATTTACACAGACGTTGGCGCTCAGACAAAGATGTTTTACACACAGACACACATCCATAAATACTCTTGAAATTTTATCAGCCAGCACTTCACAAGACACAAAACCTAACGAGATACAAATGGGGAAATGAACGGGATAGAGTATGACTTTTCGATGAGTGTGCAATGAGTTGGTTCAATGCTTTTCAATAAACGTTGGTGAGATATCCAATAGATCTGAATTCAGTCCAGCTCTCATGGCTCTTTTTTATCCCTTTTTTCATGAGTCATGTTTTTGCTATTTCACTGCAACACAGTCACATTTGACAAGCCAGCGAGGAGCTCTTGAGCAGTCTACTCCCAGTCCTTATCAAGCTATACTCTGTATGATGCTCTGATGTTCAATACACTCACAAACAGCATGTTTACTTCTGCATGACATGAGTGAAGTAAAGCCACAAAGGGATGCTTACGCAACCAAGAGGTTTGTGAATATGTCCTGAATTGAAAGGTTTGGATGAATAAGAATACCTTGTCTGTTGTCTGATAGAATGACTTTCATTTAGATTATTAAGTAGGGATAACAAGGGGATTTTGATGATAAACGATCTGGAGGGATTACAGTATGCATGGAGGAATGGTCTAACTCATTCTCCAACTCATTTTAGAAAAAGACTCAGTGCCGTTATCTTTGCAAGGTGAGGTATGGAAAGGTATTGAAAACAGGGATGTCAATCATTATGACCCCTTGCTTTTACAATGTTTTTTTGCCTGCCTGCCTGCCTGCCTGCCTGCCTGCCTGCCTGCCTGCCTGCCTGCCTGCCTGCCTGCCTGCCTGCCTGCCTGCCTGCCTGCCTGCCTGCCTGCCTGCCTGTTTATGTGAATATGAAAAACAGCTGTCATCCGGTATATAGACATTTTGAACACAGATGTGCCCGCACACAATAAACGCCTGACAAATAACAGACCTCTTGTTCCACCAATAGAGGAGTAAAGTATCTTGGTCAGACTCAGGAGGCTAAATGAGATGGGAGAACTCTATAAAGAGTTATATTCCCATGTCAGATGATTTACAACAGAGTGGAATGTGATTCAAACAGTAAACTGTTGTATAGTCAAAGTTATATTCTATGAAATCAGACACTGAAGGAAATATACAGTACAGGGTGTGGCCAACTGGTTAGAATAATGTATGCTAGTGTATTATAACACCACCTTCCTCTGTGCTGAAGGATAAGTAATGTTGTTTCAGGGATAAGCTTCCCACACTCTGAGATGGTTATGTCATCAACCGCATAACCTCAGTGTTGTGTTCGAGACCACCTAAATTGAGTCCAAGTCAAGACCAAGACCAGAGGAGTGGGCGAGATCGAGTCAAGACCGAGACCGGGAGGGGGACACGGGGTCTGAGAGACCAGAAAAATGTGAGTCCATTTCACGACCATGACTGGAATTTTGTCAAATCCCCACCATAATAAGAGTTCAAAATGTCCAGTATTTCAGTGTTCATATTTCAGTACATATGGATTCTTTAGACATTCAGAACAGTAAAAATGGAGCCACTATAGAAATGATTACTAACCAAAACACAGTGGGGAACAATGGGCATTCTACACCTTCAGAAAAGGGATAAGGATATATGAAATAATGATTATAATAATACAATAATGATAGTTACATTATTATTTTCAATTATGTTCTGATTTATCCCTGAAACTGAATACAGTTATCCCTGAATCTGTATTCAGTTTTTGTTGGAAAGGAAAGGGTTAACACTGAAGAGAAAAAAACATCCAATCGGGATATTTCTTTGCTGGTCTCTGGAGAGATGAATCTAGCTAACTTAGTTAACCATTGGCTAGTTAGGCCATCACAAGCTAGATAAATGCATCAGCCATTCAAATGTATTGGGTAACATTTGAGTGAATCAACAAATCACATTTTGACTTAATGGGTGGGACAGTTTTTTTTTAATTTATGGACCTCTCCCTTCTTGAATGCCAACAGGTCACTGTGTAATAGCGAGCAGTAGTTTTCCCACAATCTAGCTAGCTAGCTTTTATTGCCGGCTAGTTTGCAGAGGCTGCAGCAGGTGTTATCAAAGAGGATGTTGTTGCTAATTTGTTACCGTCTCCACTTTCAAGAATATCTTTCCACAAGAAGTTAAGTTTCAAATGATCATCATCTGGTGAGTGGATCTGTGATTTTATTATTATTGCAGTACACTTCCTGTTGTTAGCCAACATTGTTACATTTAAAGTGGAGATGACATCATTTTAGCAACATGAAATCTTATTAAAAATCTATTCATATTCACCCGCAGGAAGAATATTACACTTGTCATATTACACTGGCAAGCGACCACTTATATACAGTAATTTTCACATTTTCATACATTCATAGAATGTATGGGAATACGTATACTAAGGCATTTGTGAAAATTCAAATAAAAATATAGAGTGGGAAAGCGGCTGTGTGTTTGACCAATTAATAGACACCGCAGTAAATAAAACTGAATAAAAACATCTGTCTTGACAAGGATCTGAGTCTACACAGGCAGATGCGCTATAGCCAATCAGAGGTATAGTGAGCCTTTACACAAACAAGCCATTTGTACACACGGGCCTGCCATCATTCACTTTGAATTGGACTGTATGTTTTAGAGGCAGTTGCAACAGCGCAACTTTAGAATGCATTCGCCAAAATGCACCTGAATGGATTTCTGCAAATATGTAAAACACCATTGGAGTCCTTTTACACTTGGGAACATTACAGTCCCATTGATCAAACAACCATGAAAAGGTAGGCTCTCTCTCCCTTAGTTATGCACAACAACAAGATCAACAACTAATGATAGCCAGAGCAAGATCATCTCAAATCTAATGAAGGAACATTAGATAAACCCTCTCAAACTTTTCAGCTAATTGGCCATCAAAATTGCAAGGATAAACGATGGGGAATTGTAGCCTCCTCATCCTACTGCAGCTTGCCTGCCAATGCATGCTTGTCCTTGCCAAGCACCCAAGCTAACTAGTTAAACGTCCTAGGGCTGAAATCCCGTAAACGGGATTGATATGACAACAGTCATTGAAAGTGCAGGGCGCCAAATTCAAAACAACAGAAATCTCATTATTAAAATTCCTCAAACATACATGTATCTTATACCATTTTAAAGGTAAGCTTGTTGTTAATCCCATCACATTGTCCGATTTCAAATAGGCTTTACAGCGAAAGCATCACAAACGATTATGTATGGTCAGAGCCAAGTCACTAAAACACACACAGCCATTTTTCCAGCCAAAGAGTGAAGTCACAAAAAGCAGACATAGAAATAGAATGAATCACTAACCTTTGATGATCTTCATCAGATGACACTCATAGGACTGTGTAGCGAAATGCTTGTGCTTCTAGTTCCGACAATGCAGTGATAACCAACAAGTAATCTAACTAACAATTCCAAAACTACTGTCTTATACACAGTGTAAGGGGATAAAGAATATGTACACAAGGATATATGAATGAGTGATGGTACAGAGCAGCATACAGTAGATGGTATCGAGTACAGTATATACATATGAGATGAGTATGTAGACAAAGTAAACAAAGTGGCATAGTTAAAGTGGCTAGTGATACATGTATTACATAAGGATGCAGTCGATGATGTAGCGTACAGTATATACGTATGCATATGAGATGAATAATGTAGGGTAAGTACATTATATAAGGTAGCATTGTTTAAAGTGGCTAGTGATATATTTACATAATTTCCCATCAATTCCCATTATTAAAGTGGCTGGAGTTGGGTCAGTGTCAATGCCAGTGTGTTGGCAGCAGCCACTCAATGTTAGTGGTGGCTGTTTAACAGTCTGATGGCCTTGAGATAGAAGCTGTTTTTCAGTCTCTCGGTTCCAGCTTTGATGCACCTGTACTGACCTCGCCTTCTGGATGATAGCGGGGTGAACAGGCAGTGGTTCGGGTGGTTGATGTCCTTGATGATCTTTATGGCCTTCCTGTAACATCGGGTGGTGTAGGTGTCCTGGAGGGCAGGTAGTTTGCCCCCGGTGATGCGTTGTGCAGACCTCACTACCCTCTGGAGAGCCTTACGGTTGAGGGCGGAGCAGTTGCCGTACCAGGCGGTGATACAGCCCGCCAGGATGCTCTCGATTGTGCATCTGTAGAAGTGTGTGAGTGCTTTTGGTGACAAGCTGAATTTCTTCAGCCTCCTGAGGTTGAAGAGGCGCTGCTGCGCCTTCTTCACGACGCTGTCAGTGTGAGTGGACCAATTCAGTTTGTCTGTGATGTGTATGCCGAGGAACTTAAAACTTGCTACCCTCTCCACTACTGTTCCATCGATGTGGATAGGGGGGTGTTCCCTCTGCTGTTTCCTGAAGTCCACAATCATCTCCTTAGTTTTGTTGACGTTGAGTGTGAGGTTATTTTCCTGACACCACACTCCGAGGGCCCTCACCTCCTCCCTGTAGGCCGTCTCGTCGTTGTTGGTAATCAAGCCTACCACTGTTGTGTCGTCTGCAAACTTGATGATTGAGTTGGAGACGTGCATGGCCACACAGTCGTGGGTGAACAGGGAGTACAGGAGAGGGCTCAGAACGCACCCTTGTGGAGCCCCCGTGTTGAGGATCAGCGGGGAGGAGATGTTGTTGCCTACCCTCACCACCTGGGGGCGGCCCGTCAGGAAGTCCAGTACCCAGTTGCACAGGGCGGGGTCGAGACCCAGGGTCTCGAGCTTGATGACGAGCTTGGAGGGTACTATGGTGTTGAATGCCGAGCTGTAGTCGATGAACAGCATTCTCACATAGGTATTCCTCTTGTCCAGGTGGGTTAGGGCAGTGTGCAGTGTGGTTGAGATTGCATCGTCTGTGGACCTATTTGGGCGGTAAGCAAATTGGAGTGGGTCTAGGGTGTCAGGTAGGGTGGAGGTGATATGGTCCTTGACTAGTCTCTCAAAGCACTTCATGATGACGGAAGTGAGTACTACGGGGCGGCACAGGTGCGTCAATAGACTCTTAAGGTTTAAAGGGGTCTTTCACCCAATTAAGTATTTACATTTTTGCTTCCTTACCCTGTAAGTCAGTGGTCACCTACTGGTCGATCATGAAAGTGTCTGAAAAACAAACTGCATACCCGGCAGACCGGGAGAGCTGTGGCTAAATAAAGTGTGCCTACTGCGCTGGCCAATCGAATAGCTCAAATCACCGTGCCTACAGCCTCCACAACCCTGTGTTCAAGTGTGTTCAAGACAACTGGGAACTCAGGAAAAAAAGAGCTCAGACTGGAAAAAATTGTTTTGAACGTTCATCCAACTCCAAGTCAGACACTCTGGCATGTTTCTAGAACTCTGACCTGAAGATCACGGACATCATGATTTGACCTCGTTAATTTTCTGAGTTCCCAGTTGTCTTAAAAGTTCCATGACCATCAAATGCAGGAACCATTAGTCCAGTAAAATAAAAAAGCTAATTGTTTGCAAATTTGTTCAATTTATGCTTATCAAGTGCTACATTAACTGATCTATTTTGTTATCAAGAGTTTTAAAATATAATATGGTCTGAGAAGAACAATATTGGTGGGCCAAGAATATGATGTGATAACTCCACAAACCTCATTCCTACAAAACAGTTTTTATAGGTTAATGTTACATTTTTAAAGTCATGTTTAAAAGAAATTCTGAACTGTAGATCTCAACTTGCTTTAGACTATGAAAGTAATCTTGAAATTATGAAAGAATGACGCCAGAGGAGATGGCTGCCGGTTTTAAGGGCTCCTAACCAATGGTGCTATTTTGTGTGGTTTTTTCACGTCGTTTGTAACTTCTTTTGTAACTTATTCTGCCACCATCTCTAATGACCGAAAAGAGAATCTGGATATCAGAACAGTACTTATTTTCCACCATAATTTGCAAATAAATTCATAAAAAATCCTACAATGTGATTTTCTGGAGAAGAAAAATCTAATTTTGTCTGTCATAGTTAAAGTGTACCTACGATTAAAATTACAGGCCTCTCTCATCTTTTTAAGTGGGAGAACTTGCACAATTGGTGGCTGACTAAATACTTTTTGCCCCACTGTATATGCACACTTTGAGACAAGCAACACTGAAGCATGGTTGAGAGCCCGGCTGTTCTGGATGACTGTGTGATCACACTCACCGTAGCATGCGCTGACCAACTGGCAAGTGTCTCAACTTACATGTTCAACCTGTTCCTGGTCAAGTCGGTATTACCTACAGCTTCATTAAATAGTACCCTCAAAACACCAGTCTCAACATCAACAGAGAAGAGGCAACTCCGGGATGATGAAAAAAAAAGCCATATCTCAGACTGGCCAATAAAAATAAAATATTAAGATGGGCAAAAGAACACAGACACTGAACAGAGGAACTCTGCCTAGAAGGCCAGCATCCTGGAGTCGCCTCTTAACTGTTGACGTTGAGACTGGTGTTTTGCGGGTTCTGTTCTGTGAAGGGAGTAGTACACAGCTTTGTATGAGATTTTCAGTTTCTTGGCAATTTCTCGCATGGAATAGCTGTAACGCCCGGGGTGTAGCGGGGAAGAAGTCAGGCGCAGGAAGCAGAGAGTTCAAGGTAGTGCTAACTTTTAATGCACCACAACGGTGAACAAACGCCAACCCAAACAAATGCCCCAAACACGGGGGACTTAAACAGGCGGGCCTGCTGGTAAATAAATCCCCACCAATCAGCCTAAACCAAACACAAGTGAAACCAATAAACAGAAAAGGGGAAAAAAGGGAACAGTGGCAGCTAGTAGGCCGGTGACGACGGCTGCCGAGCGCCACCCGAACAGGAAGGAGAGCCACCTTCGGTAGGAGTCGTGACAATAGCCTTCGTTTCTCAGAACAAGAATAGACTGACGAGTTTCAGAAGAAAGTTAGTTGTTTCTGGCCATTCTGAGCCTGTAATCGAACCCACAAATGCTGATGCTCCAAATACTCAACTTGTCTAATGAAGGCCAGATTTATTGCTTCTTTAATCAGGACAACAGTTTGTTGCAAAAGGGTTTTCTAATGATCAATTAGCCTTTTAAAATGATAAACTTGGATGAGATAACACAACGTGCCATTGGAACATAGGAGTGATAGTTGCTGATAATGGGCCTCTGTACGCCAATGTAGATGTTCCATTAAAAAAATCTTTAAAAATCTGCTGTTTCCAGCTACAATTGCCATTTACAACATTACCAATGTCTACACTGTATTTCTGATCAATTTTATGTTATTTTAATGGACAAAAAATGAGCTTTTCTTTCAGAAACAAGGACATTTCCACGTGACCCCAAACTTTTGAATGGTAGTTTGTATATATATATATATATATATATATATATATATTTACCCCCAAAATATATGGGGGATTGGAAAGGATGTAGACAATTACATTGATGGAAGCAACAATCTATCTGTAAAATTTAAGCTGATCCACCCCTTAAATTTTGTTTTAAAATAGTCAGTTAAGAAAAATACACATATTTACTAAATAATAAGTAAAAAATAAAAGAGCAACAATAAAATAATAATAACAAGTCTATATACAGGGGGTACCGGTACTGAGTCAATGTGCTGGGGTACAAACACAAACCAAAGGCGGTAAAGGTGGGCAACAACACATCTGCCACGTTGATCCTCAACATGGGGGCCCCTCAGGGTTGCGTGCTTAGTCCCCTCCTGTACTCCCTGTTCACCCATGACAGCATGGCCAATCACGACTCCAACACCATCATTAAGTTTGCAGACAACACAGCGGGGGTAGGCTTGATCACCGAAACGACGAGACAACCTATAGGGAGGAGGTCAGAGACCTGGAAGGACCTCTATACCAGTCACTTTACCCCTACCTACAGAACATGTACATATTACCTGTCACGCCCTGACCTTAGTTATCTTTGTTTTCTTTATTATTTGGTTTGGTCAGGGTGTGACAAGGGTGGTGTGTTTTTTTTATATTGTCTAGGGGTTTTTGTATGTCTAGGGGTTTTGCTAGTCTAGGGGTTTATATGTCTATGGTTGCCTAGATTGGTTCTCAATCAGGGGCAGCTGTTTATCGTTGTCTCTGACTGGGAACCATATTTAGGTAGCCAGATTCCTTGGTTTATCTGTGGGTTATTGTCTATGTGTAGTTGCATGGCAGCACTCGTTGTATTAGCGGCACGGTTGTTTTGTATAGTTTGTTAAGTGTCTGTTTATTAAAAGAAGATGTAGTCATATCACACTGCGCCTTGGTCTCCTCATTACGACGAATGTGGCATTACCTCAATTACCTTGACTAACCTGTACCACCGCACATTGACTCAGTACCGGTACCCCCTGTATATAGCCTCGTTATTTTATTGTTGCGCTTCTATTTTTTACTTTAGTTTATTTAGTAAATATTTTTCTTAACTGCATTGTTGGTTAAGAGCTTGTAAGCATTTCCCAGTAAGGTCTACACTGCATTCGGCGAATGTGACAAATACAATTTGATTTGACTCAGAAAAAGTTGGTGACCACTGTTGTAAACAATCTTTTGACGATGGGAGACGGCATTCCATGCTTTGGCAGTCGCTTCTAAGATTTCTCAGGGATTCTTTGTGATATTTGCAGGCAACATTTTTGGATTTTGCTGCAGAAATTCTGACATTTTGCATGCCAATATGTGATTATTTTGCCCAATTTGTTGCAAAAATGTGCTGAAGATGGGAAAAGTTTGTTGACAAGTGGCTTGATTTAACTTCATTATGTGGTAAATATAAGTGATTGGTTGAAATTTCGAGCCCTCTTTTTGTACTGTGGTAATGGGTCTGTTTTATGAGATAATACTGCGATGAATTGACTGCTTTGATGTGGAAATAGTGCAGTGATTGGTCAAATTTGATTGGCTCGCATAATATAATTGTTGAATTTGCTCCCCAAAATTCTGAACTCGGAATCCTGGAAGGACTTCTTTGGTTTTGTTTATCTGGCTGCTGATACCAAATTAGAACTTTAGTGTGTTTGTCAGTAAAGCAATATTTTATCAATATCCTCCAAATAAGCATGTTTTTAAATATCCTGAATTGACAGTACATTGGGAAAATGTCAGACCTGGTCTTGAGATGTAACATTGCTGCCATTTGTTATGACACTGCTTGCTACTTGAGAAGTGAGGCAGTCTGGAGTATCCCTTCAGAAACCTGCAGCTGTTAGACTGAGCTGGACACCTGGTCACTAGAGAGGCTGGGTAGGGCCATGGCTCTCCGCTCCCTCAGCTCTGTGTTTCAACTACACGGACAATTCACTTTTGGACTAATATGGACAGCTTCAGGGCTTCATGCACTCTTCTATCCCTCTTCTCATTGTATCTGTTGAGGGTGAGGCTTGGCAAGGTGGGGATGGGGGGGGGGGGGTTCTCCCTTTGTCTTCCTCGATTTGATTTAAAAACGTAATGAAATTAGGATGGGGTTGGGATTAGGATGCAAACCAGGTTTAGGGTAAGAGTTTTGGGTTGGGGGAGGGTGTACATTTTTAAAAATGAAAGTGGAGAGATGGAAAAACTTGCTCTTCAGAATATTGGGGAAGGGGGTGCTTTATGATTGTGAGTGATGGGAGGAGTGGTTGAGGTTGTTGTAATGAGTTTTGTTTTCCTTTTTCCAACAGGAGTGGGCAGAGAGGATTACGCACAGATTTGAGCCTCAACAGAACAGGTAAGTATTCATGTTTAAAGGCCATGCAAGGTAAGTATGTTTTTTTTAAAGCCATGCATGTTTAAGAAGTCTATTCTAGGATAGACTTTGTTAGGGTTAAAAACTGGTGGTCCGTTTGCATTTAAAATTAACTAAAAACAGCAGAGGTCATCAGTAAACTGGGAGACATGTCCCTCTCTTGGGTGGGAGTAATAAATACCACATATATACATTGAAAACAGTAAAGGGCTGAGGGAGGAGCCTTGGGGAGAACTTGAATGATGTGGTTTCTTCCACTTCCCACCCTCACCGTTATCTTCCAATTATTTTTTTAAAAACTGTAAAGAGTGACCATCTGAGTGGGTAGTTTCAGGTTTGTATCCTTCTCAATGTAAAAGAGCACCGCTACTGTGACCACTTTCTTGTTAAATCCTCTCTGTACATCTTTATATATTATTATCTTTGGCCAGCCGAATGTGTTCTTCCTGAAGCTGGACTGGTGCACCCCCCCATGTCGTTGAAGTCGGTCAGTCAAGACTCTCCTCAGCAGCTTCCCCAGGTTGTTGAGAAGGCTGATGGGGCGATAGTTGGCTGGCTGGTGAGGGTCCTTACCTGGTTTTGGAATCATGGTCACCACTTCTGACTTCCAAGGCTCGGGGAAGTGACCGACATGGAGGCAGAGGGTGAGGAACTCAGGAGAGGCCTCTTTGATGAGCTTGTTGTCAAAGGTGCCCTCCCCTGGGGCCTTGATATTCAACTTCTTGATGTGGCTCTGCATTTCATTTGTGGTGAAGGGTGTGATGAGGGGGTTATTGGTGTCCAGTGAGGAGATTATGAAAAGTTGGTTGGGGATACAAACCTGACGGTCCACGATTGACTTCCACTCAGGATCAAACGAGGGGGCATCAGGGCAAGAGTGGACTTTCTGTAGCTGGTCTTTAAAAACATTAACCTTCTCCCTGTCCTCTTCCACAATTGTTTTATTTATTTAAATTTGTACCTTTATTTAACTAGGCAAGTCAGTTAAGTTCAAATTATATTTTCAATGATGGCCTAGGAACAGTGGGTTAACTGCCTGTTCAGGGGCAGAACAACAGATTTGTACCTTGTCAGCTCGGGGATTTGAACTTGTAAACTTCCGGTTACTAGCCCAACGCTCCAACCACTAGGCTACCCTGCCGCCCCTATACTCCCCTTGTGTTTTAAAACTCATTTTGTGGTTGTTTGTATTTCCATTTATTCTGTGTATTTTTTGCCAGGATGTTTTGGGATTGAGATCAGAGTAGAACAAGATACTTTATTGCCATGCAACCAGGGTTGGTGGTATTTATTTACGGTACACATACATATATATATACCCTAGCCTCACCTCATACAACAAACATTCACCCATATTCATTTAAACTTGTCCCATGTGTTCTCCCTATTGAATTTGAAGTCTGCCATATTGCTGAATGAGGCTGAATGGCACCCCCAAAAAATTGCTAAGGATCATGGTGAAAGTGGCCGTGACTAGCAAAGGATCATGGGAGAGTCATTTTCATCCTACCTGAGAGAGTCGACCTTAATGTCTATGGCATGAGGGAGCAAGCCTCCTCATAGCCTGCCGGCCCATGATTGGTCTGTATCAGAACGTGGTCTAATGGAGACAAATGTAAACTTTTAAATAATTCACTGTGGGGTTTGAGCTTAATTATAAAAAACGAATTTTAGAGCACAAAACATTGTAATTTACATAGCCTCTCTAGGGCAGACCAGGGCTTTGGCACCGTTCGGTTGCTACGCAGTAGACAACCAGCAGAGCTTGTGACTTGCTCCAGACCAGTCACTGGAGGACCGGTGGTAAGGCTCTGGGTGGTTGTGGTGAGTTTGAAGGTTTCCCAGTCTACAGCTTTGTAGTTGTATTGTATTCTTCTGCTTCTAGACTGGGCATGGAGGCAGAGGAGGGTAGGATGGGAGGGTAGGATGGGGAGGTGATCACTCACACTTAGAACATGGTGACCTTCGCTGCTATTGGGAGGGTGCAGAGGTCTAGATTGTTGACAGAGTTGTATGAGGATGAATAGTGGAATGGTTTATCACCAATGATGAGGACAAGGTCGGGCTGTTTGAGGATTGTGTTAAGTGCTGTGCAGGCTGGGTTTGTGGTTATATTATTGAAGGTGGGGTGTTTGGCATTGAAGTCACCCATGATGATGACCTTGTGGGGATGGGATCAACCCCAGTAGATCGTAGATGGAGGGTAGAGTCAGGCTTGTTCTGTTGGACTGCATGACTATGGCTGTGATTAAGTCATTTTGTTTAGTTTGATCCGGGTTATTGCAATGAAGGTCTTGTTATATGAACACTTGTTATATACGACTACACCGCAAGTGTTTCCTATGATTTATGAGTGTTTGTTATTGTGTGTGGGTGGGGGTGGATGGCTTGGGGAGGGTGTGCCTGCCTGCCTGCCTTCATCTTTCTCTCACACTGTGTATTTGTCTTTGTGTGTCTGTCTGTTTGTTTGTTTGCCTGTCTGCTGGTGTGTCTGTCGGTTTACCATCTGTCTTTCTGTATATCTGCTTCTGTCTCTGTCTGTTTTGAGTCTTTTAGTCAATGGGTGTTTGTACAGTCATGGTCAAAGAAATGCCCCTCCCAGTGTACTCTGTTCTCTGAACATGTACAATGCAGTAAGGGGGCTGTACTTCATGCAAGACCATTATTTTGGCATCTCCATATTGTATACACTGTATGGAGGTTCGGATGGCTCTACTGGTGCCTTCAAGGAAATTCCTATAAAAAAATGTACAGATGTTTACATAGAAGAGGGGCCTTCCAAGGCTGCTGATCATATTCACGTTCTGCAGTAGCAGCCTCAGTTTTATGGTTCAGATTTGTATTGCCTCTCTATTGCACTGTGTGTTTGTAGAATGTATTATTGAATTGGTGAGGAAAATGTGAAGATGAATAGGAATGGGCAACTATTTTGGGTCATCCTTCTCTCTCCCTCTCTCTTTCAATTCAATTCAAATAGGTTTTATTGGCATGAATGGGTACCACTGTTGCCAAAGCAATGCAATTATATAGTATTATAGTTTTTATGCATTCAATTCAACAAATTAAATGCCTTATGGTAAATACACTATATATACAAAAGTATTTAGACACCCCTTCAAATGAGTGGATTGGGCTATTTCAGCCACACCCTTTCTGACCGGTGTATAAAATTGAGCACACTGCCATGCAATCTCCATAGACAAACATTGGCAATAAAATGGTCCGTACTGAAAAGCTCAGTGACTTTCTACATGGCACCGTCATAGGATGCCACCTCTACAACAAGTCAGTTTGTCAAATTTCTGCCATGCTAGGGCTGCCCCTGTCAACTGTAAGTGCTGTTATTGTGAAGTGGAAACGTCTAGGAACAACAACGGCTCAGCCGCGAAATGGTAGGCCACACAAACTCACAGAACAGGATGCCAATTGCTGAAGCGCGAGGCACGTAAAAGTAATCTGCCCTTGGTTGCAACACTCACTACAGAGTTCCAAACTGCCTCGGGAAGCAACGTCAGCACAACAACTGTTCATAGGGAGCTTAATGAAATGGGTTTCCATGACCGAGCAGCCGCACACAAGCCTAAGATCACCATGCGCAATGCCAAGCGTCCACTGGAGTAGTGTAAAGCTCGCCGCCATTGGACTATGGAGCAGTGGAAACGTGTTCTCTAGAATGATGAATCATTCTTCACCACCTGGCAGACCGACAGACAAATCTTGGTTTGGCAGATGCCAGGAGAACGCTACCTCCCCAATGCATAGTGGTAACTGTAAAGTTTGGTGGAGGGGGAATAATGGTATGGGGATTTTTTTCATGGTTCGGGCAAGGTACATTAATTCCAGTGGAGGGAAACTTAAAGCTACAGCATGCAATGACATTCTAGATGATTCTGTGCTTCCAACTTTGGCAACAGTTTGGGGAAGGCCCTTTCCTGTTTCAGCATGACAATGCCCTCATGCACAAAGCAAGGTCCATACATAAATGGTTTGTCGAGATTGGTGTGGAAGAACTTGACTGGCCTGCACAGAGCCCTAACCTCAACCCCATCGAACACCTTTGGGACGAATTGGAACGCCGACTGTGAGCCAGGCCTAATCGCCAAACATCAGTGACCGACCTCACTAATGCTCTTATGGCTGAATGGAAGCAAGTCCCCACAGCAATGTTCCAACATCTAGTGGAAAGCCTCTCCAGAAGGGTGGAGGCTGTTATAGCGTCAAAGTGGGATCGAACTCCATATTAATGCCAATGATTTTAGAATGAGATGTTCAACGAGCAGGTGTCCCCATAGTTTTGGTCATGTAGAGTTCGTATGAATGTTATCAGGGTTTCTCTCTCTATTTTTTTCTCTCTTCATGGCCCCATCACAACATTCCTAACCGATTCCTCTAGCATTGGCGTAGTAGGACTGAGGTGACCACAGCTGGCATGGACGGAAACACCCATTTGCTGCCCTGAATGTCTGTAACTGTGGTTTTAATGCAGTGCAGGCTGAGGATCTATCCTGGACTCTCTGGTCACTACCAGCGCTATAAAGGGAGAGATGACCACAATCCACATCTATTGTTTTATGTTGCTATGAACTTGTTTTCAGTGTTATTTACTGGTAACTAACTGGTTATTGGTTATAAAGACACAATCTGAATATTGCCATGGATGGACAGTGAAGGGACATTTTAAGACAGAGCCGTTGCTATGGCTACTCACTGTAAAAAAAGGCCAACCTGCTGCTCTCCTCTCCTTTTTTTATTGTCGACAGTAATACGAATGTCTGAATGTTGTGCGTGCATCGAAATGGAAGTTGCAGGGTGGTTTATTGTTATGCAGGTGAAGGAGGACCCAAACGCGACTTAACAGAAACAGAGTTTATTAATGCTCAAAACCGAATAACTGAAATCCTCTAGATAGTAGAGGGGAAAACAACTGGAGAAGCGAATGCCACAGACTGCAGGTCGCTGCATCGCAGGCCGTAGTCAACTGAGACACCTGCTCACACGCAGCGTCTGAAGAAGGCACAAAACACGACAGGACAGGGTGATACACAATCACGGCAAAAAACACGACAGGACAGGGCGAAACGCAATTACAGCATGGAATACAAAACAAGGAACCGATGGAACAGGAACGGATCACAAAGGAATAAATAGGGAGTCTAATCAGGGGAAAGGATCGGGAACAGGTGTGGGAAGACTAAATGATGATTAGGGGAATAGGAACAGCTGGGAGCAGGAACGGAACGACAGAGAGAAGAGAGAGCGAGAGAGTGAAAGGGGGAGGGGGAGAGAGAGGGATAGAACCAAACAAGACCAGCAGAGGGAAACGAATAGCATGGGGAGCACAGGGACAAGACATGACAATAAATGACAAACATGACAGTACCCCCCCACTCACGCGCCTCCTGGCGCACTCGAGGAGGAATCCTGGCGGCAACGGAGGAAATCATCGATGAGCGAACGGTCCAGCACGTCCCGAGACGGAACCCAACTCCTCTCCTCAGGACCGTAACCCTCCCAATCCACTAGGTATTGGTCCCCGAGAACGCATGTCCATAATTTTATGTACCTTGTAAATAGGTGCGCTCTCGACAAGGACGGGAGGGGGAGGGAAGACGAACGGGGTGCGAAGAAAGGGCTTAACACAGGAGACATGGAAGACAGGATGGACGCTGGCGGAAGCAGTCGCACAGCGACTGGATTGACGACCTGGGAGACACGGAACGGACCAATGAACCGCGGAGTCAACTTACGAGAAGCTGTCGTAAGAGGAAGGTTGCGAGTGGAAAGCCACACTCTCTGGCCGCAACAATACCTTGGACTCTTAATCCTGCGTTTATTGGCGGCTCTCACCGTCTGTGCCCTGTAACGGCAAAGTGCAGACCTCACCCTCCTCCAGGTGCGCTCACAACGTTGGACAAACGCTGAGCGGAGGGAACGCTGGACTCGGCAAGCTGGGATGAGAACAGAGGAGGCTGGTAACCCAGACTACTCTGAAACGGAGATAACCCGGTAGCAGACGAAGGAAGCGAAGTGAGCGTATTCTGCCCAGGGGAGCTGTTCTGCCCAAGACGCAGGGTTCCTGAAAGAAAGGCTGCGTAGTATGCGACCAATCGTCTGATTGGCCCTCTCTGCTTGACCGTTAGACTGGGGATGAAACCCGGAAGAGAGACTGACGGACGCACCAATCAAACGACAGAACTCCCTCCAAAACTGTGACGTGAATTGCGGACCTCTGTCTGAAACGGCGTCCCTAACGGGAGGCCATGAATTCTGAATACATTCTCAATAATGATTTGTGCCGTCTCCTTAGCGGAAGGAAGTTTAGCGAGGGGAATGAAATGTGCCGCCTTAGAGAACCTATCGACAACCGTCAGAATCACAGTCTTCCCCGCAGACAAAGGCAGACCGGTAATGAAGTCTAAGGCAATGTGAGACCATGGTCGAGAAGGAATGGGGAGCGGTCTGAGACGACCGGCAGGAGGAGAGTTACCCGACTTAGTCTGCGCGCAGTCCGAACAGGCAGCCACGAAACGGCGCGTGTCACGCTCCTGAGTCGGCCACCAAAAGCGCTGGCGAATAGACGCAAGAGTGCCTCGAACACCGGGATGACCCGCTAACTTGGCAGAGTGAGCCCACTGAAGAACAGCCAGACGAGTGGAAACAGGAACGAAAAGGAGGTTACTAGGACAAGCGCAGAACAGGGTTCCTGAAAGAAAGGCTGCGTGGTATCGACCAATCGTCTGATTGGCCTCTCTGCTTGGACCGTTAGACTGGGGATGAAACCCGGAAGAGAGACTGACGGACGCACCAATCAAACGACAGAACTCCCTCCAAAACTGTGACTGGTGGACATAGACCTGAGACGACCGGCAGGAGGAGAGTTACGGCAACAGGCAGCCAACGAAACGGCCGGCGCTGTGGAAACAGGAACGAAAGGAGGTTACTAGGACAAGGTTCTAGTGCTTGTCCTGTCTTTCAATTCCCAGACTGGGAAGAATCCCCTCGGGATCAGTTTAAAACGAGCGAAAAACAACGCCCAACGAGCTTGACGTTTGGCAGAACGGATGTACTCAAGGTTCTTATGGTCTGTCCAAACGACAAAAGGAACGGTCGCCCCCTCCACCACTGTCGCCATTCGCCTAGGGCTAAGCGGATGGCGAGCAGTTCACGGTTACCCACATCATAGTTGCGCTCAGATGGCGACAGGCGATGAGAAAAATAAGCGCAAGGATGAACCTTATCGTCAGACTGGAAGCGCTGGGATAGAATGGCTCCCACGCCTACCTCTGAAGCGTCAACCTCGACAATGAATTGTCTAGTGACGTCAGGAGTAACGAGGATAGGAGCGGACGTAAAACGTTCTTTTAGAAGATCAAAAGCTCCCTGGGCGGAACCGGACCACTTAAAACACGTCTTGACAGAAGTAAGAGCTGTGAGAGGGGCAGCAACTTGACCGAAATTACGAATGAAACGCCGATAGAAATTAGCGAAACCTAAAAAGCGCTGCAACTCGACACGTGACCTTGGAACGGGCCAATCACTGACAGCTTGGACCTTAGCGGAATCCATCTGAATGCCTTCAGCGGAAATAACGGAACCGAGAAAAGTAACGGAGGAGACATGAAAAGAGCACTTCTCAGCCTTTACATAGAGACAATTCTCTAAAAGGCGCTGTAGGTTGAACCCGGTACTCAAAATGCCCTAACGGAGTATTAAACGCCGTTTTCCACTCGTCCCCCTCTCTGATGCGCACGAGATGGTAAGCGTTACGAAGGTCCAACTTAGTAAAGCACCTGGCTCCCTGCAGAATCTCGAAGGCTGATGACATAAGGGGAAGCGGATAACGATTCTAACCGTTGTCATTCAGCCCTCGATAATCCACGCAGGGGCGCAGAGTACCGTCCTTCTTCTTAACAAAAAGAACCCCGCCCCGGCCGGAGAGGAAGAAGGCACTATGGTACCGGGCGTCAAGAGACACAGACAAATAATCCTCGAGAGCCTTACGTTCGGGAGCCGACAGAGAGTATAGTCTACCTCGAGGAGGAGTGGTCCCCGGAAGGAGATCAATACTACAATCATACGACCGGTGAGGAGGAAGGGAGTTGGCTCGGGACCGACTGAAGACCGTGCGCAGATCATGATATTCCTCCGGCACTCCTGTCAAATCGCCAGGTTCCTCCTGAGAAGTAGGGACAGAAGAAACGGGAGGGATGGCAGACATTAAACACTTCACATGACAAGAAACGTTCCAGGATAGGATAGAATTACTAGACCAATTAATAGAAGGATTATGACATACTAGCCAGGGATGACCCAAAACAACAGGTGGCACGAGACGTAGACTCTGGAACTGTCCAGAGAGGTCGGAAACCTGAGCAGCCAGGTTTTCCACGGCCTGGCGAGCAGCGGACAATTCCTGCTCGTGTCTGCCGAGCATGGCTCCTTGGATCTCGACGGCAGTGTAACGAGCGTCAGAAGTCGCTGGGTCCATTCTTTGATCGGTTCCTTCTGTTATGCAGGTGAAGGAGGACCCAAACGCTACTTAACAGAAACAGAGTTTATTAATGCTCAAAACCGAATAACTGAAATCCTCTAGATAGTAGAGGGGAAAACAACTGGAGAAGCGGCCACAGACTGCAGGTCGCTTCGGGTAGGCGCAGGCCGTAGTCAACTGAGACACCTGCTCACACGCAGCGTCTGAAGAAGGCACAAAACACGACAGGACAGGGTGATACACAATCACGGCAAAAAACACGACAGGACAGGGCGAAACGCAATTACAGCATGGAATACAAAACAAGGAACCGATGGAACAGGAACGGATCACAAAGGAATAAATAGGGAGTCTAATCAGGGGAAAGGATCGGGAACAGGTGTGGGAAGACTAAATGATGATTAGGGGAATAGGAACAGCTGGGAGCAGGAACGGAACGACAGAGAGAAGAGAGAGCGAGAGAGTGAAAGGGGGAGGGGGAGAGAGAGGGATAGAACCAAACAAGACCAGCAGAGGGAAACGAATAGCATGGGGAGCACAGGGACAAGACATGACAATAAATGACAAACATGACATTTATTGGGGATTTTATGATTTACTTCATGTTACTTTGATAAGTTTCAGCCATATGTCCTACTGTATGGCTGTTAGTATTCTTTAATGTTAGAGCTGGCAATGCTGCTTTGCGTATTGCTTATCGTATGTAGTATTATTCTGTACTGCCATACGTGTTATTATTGCATTGGTTGCAATACTTTTGCAGAAGTGGTTTAAATTGTTGTTAGTGGACATGGACTTTTTCATGCACACACTACCACAGTGTTGTCCATAGTGTTAAGGTGTTTTATTGTGCTGCCATGGGCAAGCTTCTAGAGTAATCCCAGCTTGCTCATGCTCAGAGTCATTTATGACCATGTGGCGCCAGTGCAGATCTGATACAGTCAAAGCCAGGCAGATTCTCACACAAGACTGGAGAGAGAGGGTGCCATCAATCTTGACCCTTTGTCAATCCAAGTCATTTGTTTCTCTGTCTCTCCAAGAGGTGAATGTTTAAAAGCGAGTGACAGACAGAGGAGCAGCTAATGGATTTACTAACAGGAAGTTATTTAGGGTTTTTGGCAGGGCCGAGCTCTAATTTTGGCAGAAGCAATCCGGCCTGGGTAGGGTAGGGCCTGAATGTCACAGGCAATGGGGTAGAGCTCGGTCTTAAAATTCATGCCCGTTCAGGGCTCTAACCCACACTGGGTTCCAAGCTCCTAGTTAAAGGGTGCTTGCTAAGTATATAAATAGTGCAATGATTAATATGGAGTGATGGGTGTTTGACACAGTCACAGCAAATCAAAGAGGAGCGGGGCAGGAAGACCAAAGGTAGTGCTGAAGAATCCCCACAGGACCCAGTTCCCCCTTGGCAACCCGAAATAGGGCTGGGGAGATGGATCACAACAGGGTCAAAGATTTACTGAAAAACAGCCATGCCTATGTTCTGTTGTGACTACAGCTTCATATAGCATTGCATGATGGGAAGGTTCAAAGGGTTTATATGAATACACTTATAAAACACGTAACCACACACCTGCACACACAAAAACACACATTTACTTGCACACACAGTCGAGTGGAATTGGAAAAACTTTATCTCTGTCAACTACTTCTAACACCACTGAACCTGTTATCCACTGGCAAGTGCAGACGAGACACAGATACTCTTTCCCTCTACTCAGGACTGTCAGTGTGTTTCTCTCATCATTCATCAAATACCAAGCTATATTGTATACAAAAAAGGGGGAATTTATATTATCTTATACTAATACAATTGCTCAGAGAAAAAGTAAGTAAAAGAATAAATAGTGGTGGCAATCTTTTTGACACCTAAGATTGTTATAAATAAAATCAAACAATTAGATCTGCTTCAACAAGCACACCTGATTCAACTTGTCAACTAATCATCAAGGTCTTGAGTTAAATCGGGTGAGCTTGCCTGGGGCTAAACAAAAATGTGTGCTGTTAAGAGTACTCGAGGACTGGAGTAGGGAAACGGTGAATCAAGGAACTGAATTGTGGCCTTGCATGGCTTCCTGTTTCACTGGGGTATAAAACTCAGGTAACCTTTCTTCATCACAAATGAAAAGAGGAAAATGGTTGCTGACTTTCATAAATCAGACAATTGGTAAAAGAAAAACATCAAAATCCACAAACAAATGGTTAATTGACCACAAACTCTAAATGTTGCAATGGCCATGTCAGTCTCCAGACTTGAAACACAATGAAAATCTGTGGTTTGAATTGAAGAGGGCAGTCCATAAGAGCAGACGAAGAATATCAAGGATCTGGAAATATTCTGCATGGAGAAATGGTCTAAGATCCCTTCCAATGTGTTCTCCAATCTCATAAAACATAGAAAAAGGCTAAGTACTGTTATCCTCGCAAGGGGAGGGTGCACCATGTATTGAAAACACAGGTGCTAATCATTTTGACCCCTATCGTTTTCTCCGCGCATTTGTATTAGAATATAATAGTACAATTTTCCCCAAGAAATGCACATTCGATATAGCTTGGTATTTGTATTATTTTATACGGTCTTTTTTGCTCATCTTTATCAAGGGTGACAATTATTTCAGGTGACTGTATATTTCAGCAACCCCTCCTTAACCCATCTTCACTAAGCATGTAGACGTAGGGCCGGGAGGCCAGATGAGCCAGATGTCCTCTGTGTGAAAGGTGAGAGGGAGGGGAAGCTTCCTCTCTCTGCAGTGGGGCCAGGTTGAGACCAAAGGTCCTCTTCCTATCTTAGGAACACAGAGGTGAGGTGAGAGACAGTACAGGCAAGGCTTAAAGGGATTGAACGGGATCGTAAGCACTTACAAATTCATAACATATTGTGCGAATTGTAATTTGTAACATAAAATACGTTGTTTTTTTGCAGGAAGTAACATATATGGATGACGTTGTGCACAATTTTCAGGGATGCGTTTTAGCTTGTGAGCACTACTTTCTAAACTACTGGTTGAAATGATAGAAAAACCTTTATAAACACATCTTTATATTAGGGAGAGAGGCATCGCTACAGGAACTGTCTGTCAGCCAATGAGCAGTAATCCATCTCAACAGGTTGCAGGTGTTTCTTTCTCTCGAGGCAGATCTTGTTGTGCTCTGTTGCTTATGTAATTTTCTTCAGTAGAGTTTGAAGCCACTGCATCCTGTTCCGTGCCCCTCCTCTGGAAAGCAGCGGGGATCATCTTTAATTCCTACAGAATCCTGTCCAAAAAAAACAACCCAGGGCTTTTGACTGTTCCTCTATTTTTTAAACATTTTTATTTCACACGGAGGTCTCATCCCAGACTCTCCTACTGTTACTGGGAAGCATTTCAAACCCATGGTAGACCGTTGTCTGCTTTCATTATGATCTATGAAGATCCTGATTTTAATATCCTGATTTACAGCTCAAACAATTCATGTTAAATCAGGTTGAACAGAGCAATTACAGCGTGTTTCTGTTCAATTCTGTCAGAGGTACCAAGATTGAACACTTGTTGTGACAGATGCTTCGGGGCGTTAGCCCCACATTCAATTAGGGATTGGACGTCTTTATTTGACCATCAATCAGGATGATGAAGTGGTTTGACACCGGCGATGTTGACAACCTAGTTTGTTCTCATGGCAACATGACCTTGGTTTTATTATTTCGGTATTAAATCATTGAATAAAGGCTAATGTTTTGAGTCACTGTCTAAAGGCAGAGGAAGAAAGAAAAGAAGAGGGGGAGGCCTACTGAAGTTGGTCTTTGACTTGAGAAGCTCCACTAAGTCTGGATCAGAAAGTACCAAGGGACCACTGAACTTTATTCAGGTTATCTGCATGGCTTATTGTTTGTGGTGGGTCAGAGGGGCATACATTTCTGTCAGAGATAGTCTGAGAGCCATAACTCTTTTTATGGTCTTCCAGAGGGAGAAATACAGAGGAACGAAACAACAGCATCATTCGGGGACTGAAGACCTTAACTCATCTGCATCTCCACACTAGGTGCACTCTGTGCTCCAAAAACACTTAAACCAATTTACCTCCACTATAGTGCTCTTACAGGGAATGTCTGATGCAATTAATCTGGTCAGTTTTTGTTACTATCCAGCTAGACGTTTTCCTTCCAATGGCAGGAGGTTAAGACTTGCCTAGTTAAATAAAGGTTAAATATTTTTTTTTAAATAAGAGTTCTCAGGGCACTCGTAGCATGCTCTGCAAATTGCCCTATTCCCAGAGCCAATGTGTTATTTATTATGGCCCCAACTTCAGCACATGGATAGGAGCTGTACACTTACATCCAGAGGCTTCTGCTGCAGGCACGTGCACAGATAGGGCTATACCTGTGCAGAGCACATGCCCCTTTACCCTTCCAGTCTCCAAAGAGCCCTTTTCGGTGGTGGTATAATTTCACCAATTAGTGTTTTTTTATTATATATTTTTTATAAATTCACTAAATTCTCATCTATGCTTCAGAACCAAAAAGTTGAGTGTCTTGATTGTTGACCAATGCCCAGTCACTTGCATTGGGTGCGCATATCCAGGTTAGTGGCCAGAAATAACTTATTTGCCTGCCAAAATAATGGCAAGCTACATTTGCTCAGCAATTGTGCGCACATGTGCGTGTGCTGGGGTTGCAAGTTTTGTACAACTCCTTTTTTGGGGTTCCAGGTCAAAATGTTTGAAACCCACTGGGATACATGATAGTGGCAACAATTGGAGTTGGGTTAGATATAGTAATGGTAGGCAACAGTATTTCATACAATCATCTATTTTCACTTTAAATGTGTTGGTCATTGTTATTAAGTTCAGCATTTATTCCAGTTCAAAATAGTTTTGCAGATGTTGCTGCTTTCCTCTCTTATAATAATTGCTAAGAGTCTGTGACCGCTGGTTGCAGAACAATTTTTTTGGGGTGGTGCCCTTTTTTTGGTTTGTGCATAAGGTCTGTGTGTGGCCTTGTTCTACTTTGACATGTGTATTGTGTTGCTCGTATTTAAATGGTTCTGTATGCGTGATTTAAATCTTGCTGAGGGAATTGATATTGTACACATGTTAAATGTTTAGATTCTGGGCTGGTTTACCCTACCCAGATTAAGGCCATGTCTGGACTAAAAAGCCATTTTAATGCATGAAGATTCTCCCAAGGAGAATGCTTTTAGTCCGCAGTAGGCTTAGTCCTGGTCTGGGAAACGGCACTATAGCTGACAGTAATTCAGATATGCCCTATTAAAAACACAATGGTCTGCTGATATTATTCTTTGCAGTGGTGGAAAAAGTACTCAATTGTCATACTTGAGAAAAAGTAGAGATATCTTAATAGAAAGTGACTCAAGTGAGTCACCCAGTAAAATACTACTTGAGTAAAAGTCTAAAAGTATCTGGTTTCAAATGTCCTTAAGTACAGTGGTGGAAAAGTCCTCAGTTGTCATACTTGAGTAAAATTAAAGCTATACATAAAATGCCTTATATTAAGCATACCAGATGGCATGATTTTCTTGTATTTTTTATTTACGGACAGCCATGGGCACCAACACTCAGGCATCATTTAGAAACACAGTATGTGTTGAGTGATTCTGTCAGATAAGAGGCCGTAGGGATGACAACCCGTTACATTTACAGGTGTGGGAATTGGACTATATTGCTGTCCTGCCTGAGCATTTGAAACGTAACGAGTACTTTTGGGTGTCAGGAAAAATGTGTGTGAGAAAAAGTACATATTTTCATTGGGAGGGTATTGGAGTAAAAGTTGTAAAACATATACATAGTAAAGTACAAATACCCCAAAAAACTACTTAAGTATTACTTCAAAGTATTTTAATTTGGACCTAATACTTGGACCTAATTGGACCTTACTGAGAACGACATTGGAGATATTGCTCTTAAAGAGAGGAAAGAAGGTAAGGCTACAGCTGGCTGGCTGATGATGGCAAGATGGAGTGGACTGGATTTTGTACTCCAGCAACAATATTATAAATACTGAGAGCATGCTGGGTGGAGACTCTTCAGAGTGTAACCTTTAGATAGGTTTCTCCAGTTAGCCAGCCTGAGTTCTCATAGTGTGTTGTATTTTGTATTATGCCCTGGCTTTGCTGAACTAAACTGCCTCCTTTAAAAGTCTGTCACCCCTCGAATAAGCACCAACATATTTGCTACCATTTCAAAGATTTCACATAAGAGGGAGAGAAGGATCACACTGAGATCAAAACAGAGCTGAGTGTATTAATAATACCAAGAGTGTGCAGAGCTGTCATCAAGGCAAAGGGTGGCTACTTTGAAGAATCTCAAATATATTTTGATTTGTTTTAACACTTTTTTTTAGTTACTAAATGATTCCATGTGTTTCCATAGTTTTGATGTCTTCACTATTATTCTACAATGTAGAAAATAGTAAAATACAGAAAAACCCTTGAATGAATAGGTGTTTCCAAACTTTTGACTGGTACTGTATTGACTCAGGGGTTAATACTGATCTAATCAAGATGTGTTTATATATATATATATATATTTTTTTACAAATGTTACAATTATTCCACTTTGCCATTGAGTTATTTGTGTAAATCATTAACAAAATGACATGTAAATCGATTTTAATCCCACTTTGTAAAACAACATGAAAAAAGGCAAGGGGTGTGAATACTTTCTGAAGGCACTATATATATATATATATACATTGTTTAGATATGGTTACATCTATGTAGTGGCAAATGTTTGGAAAGAGCTGAGTTGTGTAAAAGTTTAGTGCCATTATTAGTATAACAGGCATTTCAAGTGTTTGTTTTTTACTCAATTAATTGAAAAAGTACAACTGAGCAACCGTAGCCATACAGTATATTAAACACACACACACACACACACACACACACACACACACACACACACACACACACACACACACACACACACACACACACACACACACACACACACACACACACACACACACACACACACACACACACACACACACAGCAAAATAACCAGAACAGAAGGGTGCACAATACGAGCATCTGTTACCTTTTCTTAGCTTCTTGAGACCTACAGTGAAGTATTTTACCTTCATTCGCAGTACCTACCAATTTCCTCTTTGTCTCCGCCATGTGTTCGTTTGTTAGTACTGCAGGTGTTTTAGCACATGAGGGCCTCCTGGTTTGTTTGTTTGCTCCACGACTAGCTAGCCTGTTTATTTCGTCCATTTTGTTTTACCTTTAGCTAGATTATTCTATGGCAGAGATGGAAGACGGTGAAGAGCCGGGTTTAATACACTCTCTCAGCTCTAATTCGGGGTCAAAATCGAGCAGTGACAAGATGTTTTCTCTCAAGAAATGGAATGCTGTGGCAATGTGGAGCTGGGATGTGGAATGCGATACATGCGCCATCTGTAGGGTCCAAGTTATGGGTACGTTTGTTTGAATCAGTGATTTAGCTAGCTAGCCAGCTACAGTAACTAGTTATAGTAGGATACCCATAGGCAACTATTGGTGTGCATTAAGCTAGCAACAACAACAACAACAACAACAACGATAAATACAGTAGCTTAGTGGTCAGACAGTCACCTAGCTAAGCTGATTAAGAGATGACCACCATGTCATGGGCAGACAGACCGATAATGTATCCTAGTTGGATAGCTTAGCTTGCCAGATCATATCTAGCTACAAAACAGACAACTAACGTTAGCTAGCTAATATAGCTAGCGTTAGAATTCTGAAAACATGACTCAAGGCATTGTAAGGAATCAAGCTAGTTACAGTAACCAACTAACCTCGCATGGGGGGACTGAATTGCTATCAAGCTAGCCAGCTGTGTCAGTCCATATGTCACCATGTAGGAATGGTCAACGACAGCTGTGCACCAGTATAGCTAGTTGGTTAGTAAGTTTCCTTGATATATATATATATATAACTTCTCTTTGCAGATGCATGCTTGCGGTGTCAGGCTGAAAATAAACAAGAGGACTGTGTCGGTAAGCTACTTTAAACGTCTTAGCCAAACATTTATATAGCCCCAAGACACCAATCTGGTGTTATAAGACCAGCGGTAGGTATGGGTGTCTGCTCCAATGTTGGGGAAACCTGGATACACATTTTATAGCTCCAGAACCGGGCCACAACTCCTACTGGTCTCACACCAGGAGATGTGCATGTGACAGATACACCTGGGTTTCTAGTCTAGTATATGGGGTTACAATTTGATAAAGCCAGGGTATCTTAACCTTGGTAAAGCAGAGTTTGTACTGTATATGCATTAGGATACATCTATTGATTGTGTGTGTACCAATATGCTTTACCATCAATTCGGCTGACATGCTGAATTTGAAAATACCATGTAGCACACAATTTCATAGTGTGCTTCTGTCTCCCCTCTTTCACAGTGGTATGGGGAGAGTGCAACCACTCTTTCCACAATTGCTGCATGTCTCTCTGGGTTAAGCAGAACAATCGCTGTCCACTGTGCCAGCAGGACTGGGTCGTACAGAGAATCGGCAAATGAGAAGTCCCTCTAACTTCCCCATCCTTCCACTGCAAGTTTGGGCAGGAGACCGGACTGAGAAACTTCGACCTTCTATGTACATGTGTGTGCATGCCGCTGTCATTCCTTCGATGTTAAGATATAGAATGAATGGCCAATATCCAGGTGAAGACGTCCTTGCCCCGCTGTTTGATGGAAACATTGGCAGGTGCAGGGCAATGTTGAAGAACTCTGAGGATAGGTGCTGCGTTTGGTGTCTTTGTTACCTTTTTTTTTGTGTCGTTCAAGATTTTTTGTGAGAGAGAAAAAGTTAGTTATTAAAAATAAATCTACACTTAGCTTTGTTATTTCTTCCTTTTTAGCATTTTAATGTTATGGTTGCATCCCCTCAGACCATGAGGTGTCTGCCTTTCTTGCTACCTGTAAGAGCCCATTTAATACGTCACCTACTAATCAAGATAATGTTCACAGAATACTATGGTTACAAGCAGACCTGTATGTTGTATAGGAATGTAACACCCTGTAGCTTCCATGTGGGAAACAAGGAAAATTTGACCTATAGCAATGGCCACTGTACCAACACACCTTTTCCTATGACTGAACATGCCATGCTCTGCCTTTTCAACTAATGTAACAGCTCAGATAAACTAAACTACTTTGTGTATACATGCCAACTCATTTAAAATCAGCACAACTACAGGGGCTGTTTTGGATGCACGGAGTTGTGCAATAATATATGACATGACCTGAGTTGTGTAATTGCTGAGATGATGTACATACAGTGCACAAACAGGAAGAAAAATAATTTGTTTCACTCTGATACTATACAGACAATAACTGTCAAAAGTTTGGACACCTACTCATTCCAGGCTTTTTCTTTACTTGTACTTTTTTCTACATTGTAGAAAATAGTCATTAGACTATGGAGTCATGTACTAACCAAAACAATTTAAAACAAATCAAAATATATAATTGAGATTCTTCAAAGTAGCCACCCTTTGCCTTGATGACAGCTCTGCACACTTGACATTCTCTCAACCAGCTTCATGAGATAGTCACCTGGAATGCATTTCAATTAACAGGTGTGCCTTGTTAAAGTTAATTTGTGGAATTTATTTTCTTCTTAATGTATTTGAGCCAATCAGTTGTGTTGTGACAAGGTAGGGGTGATAGCCCTATTTGGTAAAAGACAACGTCCATATTATGGCAAGAACAGCTCAAATAAGCAAAGAGAAACAACACTCCATCATTACTTTAAGACATGAAGGTCAGTCAATCCAGAAAAATGTCAAGAACTTTGAAAGTTTCAAGTGCAGTCGCAAAAACCATCAAGCGTTATGATGGAACTGGCTCTCATAAAGACCGCCACAGGAAAGGAAGAACCAGAGTTACCTATGCTGAAGAGTATAAGTTCATTAGAGTTACCATCAGAAATTAAAGCCCAAATAAATTCTTCACAGAGTTAAAGTAACAGACACATCTCAACATCAACTGTTCAGAGGAGACCATGTGAATCAGGCCTTCATGAGGGAATTGCTGCAAAGAAACCACTACTAAGGGACACCAATAATAAGAAGAGACTTGCTTGGGCCATGAAACACATGCATTGGACATTAGAGCAGTGGAAATCTGTCCTTTTGGAGTCCAAATTTGAGATTTTTCGTTCCAACCACTGTGTCTTTGTGAGATGCAGAGTAGGTAAACGGATGATCTCTGCATGTGTGGTTCTCACCGTGAAGCATGGAGGTGCAATGGTGAGGTGGTGCTTTGCTGGTGACAATGTCAGTGATTTATTTAGAATTCAAGGCACACTAGGCTACCTGTCGCCCCACTTAGTGGGAGTATCATTTGTTTTTCAACAGGACAATGACTGAACACACTTACAGTCTGTGTAAGGGCTATTTGACCAAGAAGCAGAGTGATGGAGTGCTGCATCAGATGACCTGGCCTCCATAATCACCAATTGAGATGGTTTGGGATGAGTTGGACCGCAGAGTGAAGGAAAAGCAGCCAACAGGTGCTCAGCAAATGTGGGAACTCCTTCAAAACTGTTGGAAAAGCATTCCTGGTGAAGCTGATTGAGAGAATGGAAAGAGTGCAAAGCTGTCAACAAGGCAAAGTGTGGCTACTTTGAAGTATCTAAAATATAACAAATATTTTGATTTGTTTAACACTTTTTTTGGTTGCTACATGATTCCATGTGTTTTTTCATAGTTTTGATGTCTTCACTATTATTCTACAATGTAGAAAATAGTACAAATAAACAAAAAACCTTGAATGAGTATGTGTATCCAAACCTTTGACTGGTACTATATATACAGTTTACAGTATATATATATATACACTGCTCAAACAAATAAAGGGAACACTAAAATAACACATCCTAGATCTGAATGAATGAAATATTCTTATTAAATACTTTTTTCTTTACATAGTTGAATGTGCTGACAACAAAATCACACAAAAATTATCAATCAATTTATCAACCCATGGAGGTCTGGATTTGGAGTCACACTCAAAATCAAAGTGGAAAACCACACTACAGGCTGATCCAACTTTGATGTAATGTCCTTAAAACAAGTCAAAATGGGGCTCAGTAGTGTGTGTGGCCTACACGTGCCTGTATGACCACCCTACAACGCCTGGGCATAATCCTGATGAGGTGGCAGATGGTCTCCTGAGGGATCTCCTCCCAGACCTAGACTAAAGCATCCGCCAACTCCTGGACAGTCTGTGGTGCAACGTGGCATTGGTGGATGGAGCGAGACATGATGTCCCAGATGTGCTCAATTGGATTCAGGTCTAGGGAACGGGCGGGCCAGTCCATAGCATCAATGCCTTCCTCTAGCAGGAACTGCTGACACACTCCAGCCACATGAGGTCTAGCATTGTCTTGCAGTAGGAGGAACCCAGGGCCAACCACACCAGCATATGGTCTCACAAGGGGTCTGAGGATCTCATCTCGGTACCTAATGGCAGTCAGGCTACCTCTGGCGAGCACATGGAGGGCTGTGGGCCCTCCAAAGAAATGTCACCACACACCATGACTGACCCACCGCCAAACCAGTCATGCTGGAGGATGTTGCAGGCAGCAGAACGTTCTCCACGGCGTCTCCAGACTGTCACATGTGCTCAGTGTGAACCTGCTTTCATATGTGAAGAGCACAGGGCGCCAGTGGCGAATTTGACAATCTTGGTGTTCTCTGGCAAATGCCAAATGTCCTGCACGGTGTTGGGCTATAAGCACAACCCCCACCTGTGGATGTCGGACCCTCATGGAGTCTGTTTCTGACCGTTTGAGCAGACACATGCACATTTGTGGCCTGCTGGAGGTCATTTTGCCGGGCTCTGGCAGTGCTCCTTGCACAAAGGCGGAGGTAGCGGTCCTGCTACTGGGTTGTTGCCCTCCTACGGACTCCTCCACGTCTCCTGATGTACTGGCCTGTCTCCTGGTAGCGCCTCCATGCTCTGGATACTACCATGATAGACACAGCAAAACTTCTTGCCACAGCTCGCATTGATGTGCCATCCTGGATGAGCTGCACTACCTGAGCCACTTGTGTGAGTTGTAGACTCCCTCTAATGCTACCACTAGAGTGAAAGCACCGCCAGCATTCAAAAGTGACCAAAACATCAGCCAGGAAGCATAGGAACTGAGAAGTGGTCCCCCACCTGCAGAACCACTCCTTTATTGGGGGTGTCTTGCTAAATGCCTATAATTTCCACCTGTTGTCTATTCCATTTGCACAACAGCATGTGAAATTTATTGTCAATCAGTGTTGCTTCCTAAGTGGACAGTTTGATTTCACAGAAGTGTGATTGACTTGGAGTTACATTGTGTTGTTTAAGTGTTCCCTTTATTTTTTTGAGCAGTGTATATATATATATATATATATATATATATATATATATATATATATATATATAGTCATAATCCTGCCTGTCTTCTGCTCTTCAGCCAAAGCACACCCCTTTTGGCACAACAGAGCTTTAAATAGACCCAGCTTACCTACATGTTTCATCAAACTTGGCTACTCCTCATAGTTTTAAGCTACTATACTTGGCATTGATCTTGCCTATAGGGCTGTCTATGGGCTTAGCAGAATGGCAGTGATCTCCAAATGCAGCTCTCTGTTCCTGTTTTGAAAACCTTTGCCCCCAATCCCAGGTCAGGACAAGCTCAGCGTAACAATCTCTGTGGAAGTCATCCATGACTTCTGCCTGACTCCTGACGTGTGGCTAACCTTTACTAAACCTATCAGAAAGTACTTGAATAATCTATACTTCACCACCATCATCACTAAATAACAGAAGCAGTATAGCCTAAGCACAAGCAATCTGCAATTCAAATAACAACAAAGTAAACCCCTTGCCACTGTTTCGGTAAACAGCTGAGGCATGGGGCTGTAGAAATATAACCACTTAAATTCCTAGCAAAGCTATGAATACAAGGACTGACCATCATTGAGATACAATGGTTGTTTACAATTACATTGTTTACAAACAATTGAGTAGAATGAGCTTATATGGGTTCTCATCGAGTGTGACAGTTGAATTTATAAGTTATATTCGTCAATGCTGAATGGGTACATACAGTATCATTAATTAGAAAGTCCAAAAATGTATGTACCAATCACAAATTGCATACAGTAATGTTGTTGTATGCTGTACGTTAAAAGGGTGATAAGGCCATACAATAAACTGGGCACGCCAATGCTAATATGTGTCCCGGAAGCCAACGGATATAATGACTCGTGATGTATAAGTATAGATTGTGTATAACCCATACTTAGTATCATTTTTTTATTAGCTGAAAATGTGCTACCTAGAGAGAGACATCATTTATTATAAACCCTGTTATTAGACATAAATGATCATACATGGCTATAACAAGTCATAATGTAAAAATGTTACCAAAATGAGTATTTTTCTAACGGCCTTTTCCTGGTAAGACAATGAATATCTATGTCAATACCCCAGAGGTTAGCAGTACACAGAGGCACAGATTACTTGTTGTGCCATAATGGTTGAGTGAGCTCATCTTTGAGTTTCAGTAAGAGTACTTCCATCAGAACAGTTCAAAGTAGACTTATTAAGCTTGAAGGTGAGATAGTGCCCAGTTGAGTGGCTAGCAGCCACAGGGTGCTGGAGAGGATCATGGAATTATGTTTAGGCTACACATAACAATGGATTACTACACACCGTAGCCTACACCTGAGAGTAATAGTGGGTCTCAGACACATTTGATCCTAGACCCTGGCCTGATCAGGGCTATGTATTTGCCTTGATTTGATTACATCAGAGATTATTGTGATCTAGTGTAAAACTTGATTAATCCTAACTTGTTATCCTATGATTACATGATTGTTGGCATATTGTCATAAATAAAGAATAGGCAGAATATCAATATAATAAAATATATTTTATATTAAAAGTCTATTAAAAGTAGTGCATATGGCCCAGTACATCATTGGGGCCAAGCTTTCTTCCATCCAGGACCTATATACCAGTCAGAGGAAGGCCCTAAAAGTTGTCAAAGACTCCAGCCACCCTAGTCATATATTGTTCTCTCTGCTACTGCACGGAAAGCGGTACCAGAGCGCCAAGTCTAGGTCCAAAAGGCTTCTTAACAGCTTCTAACCCCAGCTTCTACCCCCCCCCCTCTCATTTACGATGCTGCTACTCAGTGTTTATTATCTATGCATAGTCACTTTAACTCTACCTACATGTACATATTACCTCAATTACCTCAACTAACTGTGCCCCGCACATTGACTCTGTGCCGGTACCCTCTGTATATAGCCTCGCTGTTGTTATTTACTGCTGCTCTTTAATTATTTGTTTATTTTTTTTTAATTTTTTAAACTTAACCAACAATGCAGTTTTAAGAAAAACAAGTGTTAAGGGCTTGTAAGTAAGCATTTCACTGTAAAGTCTACTACACCTGTTGTATTCGCCACATGTGACAAATAACGTTTGATTTGATTTGTGGAGTAAATTAATGTGTTCTCTTCTCATAACAGAATAGAAATAGCCTATAGCTGAAGTGGTTATTCGAGAGAGAACATTCACTACTTCTTGAGAGAATTGAATTCACAGTAGTGTTGCCCTATGTCTATGTCATTAAATCTATTGCTCTCCGAAACCAGACATTATCTTCTGAAATGTAATAGTCATTTATCACCTCAATGTGTAGCCAAAATGATTTTAACTCTTAGTTCACATCTTTCTATCTATAATATTATGACACCCAGGTCAACACCTCACTACACTTACGCTGGCATTGTCCCCATCTAAGTTAGTATCCCGCTAAATATAGACCGACCAAAGCTTCTTAAGTTAGAAACCACATAAGTTCCTTTCCGTGAGCAGCGTCCATGAATGAGCACACAGACACTTACTTAAGAGAAAATCCCTGATGTGCGTTTTAATTCTAGATGAAGCATTACGTGATTGTGTCAGAGAATGTCTTCTGGTGTGACGCAGGTGTCGGAGCTGCTCAGTCCCAGCAGGGACCTGGAGAGAATTGGAAACACTACAGGGAAGCACACACAGGGAAAGAACACAGTCTTAGCATCATCTTACAGCGGCCTTAGCTCCCTGCTCAGCCACACTGTGTAGTAGGGACAACCCAACGCAGCAGCCGCAAACATGTGTGACATGGGGGGATTGGATAATCTGGTGGCGAACACGGCCTACCTTAAGGGGGGTGACGAAAAAGAGATGAGGAAGAGGCGACGTAGCTTGTCCCTGCCCAAGCCAGAACAGTGTGTGTCCATCCGCGCCACGGTTGGGAAAGAATTTGAGATGCTCTGCGAGAGGCAGCCCATAGGGAAGAAGTTCTTCCGACAGTTCCTCCTGGAGTCCAACCCGCAGTACGTGGCGGCCGCAGAGTTCCTGGACGAGTTAATCGACTGGGATCTGGCAGAAGGCGCTGGCAAAGATAAGGCGAGGATGAACATCATCAACAAGTTCTGCAAGGCTGACTCCAAGAACTTCCTGTCCTACCTGACGGGAGAGGTAGCGGACAAGTGCAAGGCGGTGTCGGACAAGGACTTTGAAGACGTGATGATGGGCAAGGTGAAGGATTCCACACGGGAGTACCTGAAGGAAAAGCCCTTCACAGAGTACCAGACCAGCCCTAACTTTGACAAGTTCCTGCAGTGGAAAGAGTACGAGAAACAGAAAATCACTGATAAGTATTTCTATGAGTTCAGGACCCTGGGTAAGGGAGGCTTTGGAGAGGTAAGTCCACACAAAGTCTACAGTGCAGCTGCCTAACTGAAAACGGTAGTGAAATATTACAGTTCAAAAATTTAAACTTAAAAACAGCTTTAGCACTTTTCTAAGGGTATGCAACAGTTACAGTGAGAATGGGGATGGTACAAATACAAATGAAGAAGTCACTAAAAGGGATAATTGTTTGTACCTCATCTAACTACATACTGCCCGGCTAACACATTTGGTTCCTTAAAAGTCATGGGAATGTTACGTTTTTGGTTTCCAATTGGTTCTGGGAACGAAGCCATACGTTTCCTGACCGGTGAAACTTATTCTGAGAACGGAATAAAAAATTTCACCTGTTCTGGGAACATACATTTTTAGGTTGCAGGAAGGTTCTGAGAACATTTTACTATGGTTCCCTGAAAGTTTTCCCGGGAGGTTTTATTAACGTTCTGATAACATGTTTCTATAAGACTTTTAATAACAATGCTAGTTTATTTTTAGTCTCCAAGCACAGATAGGACACATGGAAATTCCTTTGCTCAGGCATTAATCATGCAAACACCTTTTTTATTGTGACATGGCGTCAGTGAGATTATATTGTTATTCTGTTGTCCATCCATGGAATTCGTCCACAACTAATATAAAGCTGTTAATTTTAGTCTATTCAAACAGACCCCATTTCAAAGGAAACAAGTACTCATTAAGTGGGCGCTGGAAACCTGTAGGAAACTTTATGCTGTAATACTGAACAGAAGAGAAAAAAAATCTTAACATTCTCTGAACTATTTGAGAAAATTCCCAATGGCAACCAAGTTGGAGAATCTTCCTAGAACGTTACCAACATTTTAATTAAATGTAACTGTGTTTTAACTTTTAGGAAATGTTCTGTTAAATTAATGAAATTAATCAAAAAATCTAAAATAATGGCTTTAAACTATATAACTCATCAATGCACCAACATACCAGGTCATTTAGTGCTTAAAAACAAAAACAAAGTGGATGAGTAAGATATTTGGCTACAGAAGTGCCATTTCTTACCGATCTCTACAGATTCTGTCCAAAAACAAACCCAGTGAAATGACGTCAACACTACTGGAGGAGTTCCTGGCTAGCTAAAGTGGCTAGCTTAGCTAACGAACTAGCGACGTCGGTCGCGGCGTGCATGACCAGAATGGCACATCGATGAACCACCAAAGACACACCCCATTTCTGTTTAAAAATTAAGAAAGGGGCGGAGTTTTTGAATTTTTCTGTGCCCAATGTCGACCATTAAATGTGCTGAGAATGTTCCAAAAGTAAGCAACGATCCTGCACCATTCCCAGAAAGTTGTGTAAATGTGTATGCAAAACCATAGAACAACCACGCTCTCACCAAGCTCAAAGAAACATGTGATTCCCAGAACGTTTTGTTCTAACTGGGTGATCTTAACATGCATTTATCAAACATATTTGTTTTAGTCCCTCTCCATCTCTCTGCATAGGTGTGTGCCGTGCAGGTGAAAAACTCAGGCCAGATGTACGCCTGCAAAAAGCTGTGCAAGAAGCGTCTGAAGCAGAAGAATGGTGAGGGCATGGCACTGCTGGAGAAACAGATCCTGGAGAAGGTTAACAGTCTGTTCCTGGTGAACCTGTCCTATGCCTACGACTCCAAGACCCACCTGTGCCTCGTCATGACCCTGATGAACGGCGGCGACCTCCGGTACCATATCTATAACATTGGTGAAAAAGGCCTTGAAATAGGCCGCATCAATTACTACATTGCACAGGTCACCACAGGAATCCTCCACCTACACGCCATGGATATAGCGTACCGAGACATGAAGCCAGAGAACGTGCTACTGGACAGCTTCGGCCAGTGTCGACTCTCGGATCTGGGGTTAGCGGTGGAGCTGCCTGGCGAAAAGACCATCAATCAAAAGGTAAGAGCTCTGATAGGCTGAGATGAACTCCATCCTTGTTTTGGGGCGGCAAGTAGCCTAATGGTTAGAGCGTTGGGCGTCGGTCCAGCAACCAAAAGGTTGCTGGACCGAATCCTCTGAGCTGACAAGGTAAAAATCTGTCGTTCTGCACCTGAACAAGGCAGTAAACCCACTTCCCCGGTCGGCCATCATTGTAAATAAGAATTTGTTCTTTAACTGACTTGCCTAGTTAAATTTTATAAAATGTTTCATTACTCTATGTTAACAATGATTGAGTTGTTTTTAGAGTTAGGGTGAGATGACATGCTATTTCATGTGAGATTACATAGTGATATATCTATGGATAGGGATCTATCCATAATACCAGGGTTTTACATCATTACCATCCCACTGGGCACAAACTGGTTGAATCAATGTTGTTTCAACGTAATTTGTGATAATTTGTGATTGGAATCTACGTGGAAAAAGTCACCATTGTTTTGAGGGTGAAATTTCCACATGGTAACCAAATATCAACATAGACAAACCATGTATAAAATATGTTGAGTTTGTACCTTTAAAACAATGTCAGATCTTCAAAGTTATATCCATTATCAGACTAAAACAATAGGCTGGGTCACACCTCCACACCTCTTGAGTGTGTTGAGAGATCTCCACTTAAAAACTAGATAGATTCACTGTTGCTATTGAAGTCATTCCAAAGGGTATAGATTTAACAGAGCAAATTAAATGTGACCATACTTTATCACTCATTATCATTAACTATGCTATTTAGGCATGTATAGCATTTGCAAAGTCATCAACAGCTGAAGTTAATTAAAAATAGCTGAAACAATAGGCCTAAGGTTTCAGGCTCTGGTTGATTGAAAATGTTATGATATTTAATGATACACAACCAAATATCAACATTTGAAAGAGATGTTTCTTCTGCTTGGATAATTCCATCTGTGACACTGATTTAGTCTGGCTGTAATTCCAGTTTGTCTACAAATTAATAATTGACATGTTGGATTCGCAAACAAAAATCTATTCAGGAATAGGACTAAATCACATCAAACATTTGATTTGATTTAGTCTTCTTCTTCAATTTAGACGTTTGGTTGAGATGAAGACGTGAATCCAACAACAAATGACTAATTTGTAAACAAACAGCAATTAAATTCAGTGGCACAGATGAAACTATCCAATGAGAAGATACATCTCTGAAATAGAACAAATAGCCTGACAAGTTAACCAATTATATGTTGAATTCACATCTCCAACTCAACCAAAAATAAATGTTAAAGAATGGGATTAAGCCAGTGGCTCAGATGGAACAATCTCCTTTAAATGTTGATATTTGGTTGCATTGTCAACCAAACACCATTCAATATTACTTTTGTGATACACTAAATATCCTAAAGTTAAGGCTTTCTTACAAGTTAATGTAGCATTCAACCTTAAGATGAATAACACATCCATTGCCACATTTTGAGATTACTGTAAATATACTATACTATTACTTCGTATGTAATCATATAAAGTGTGCGTGTTTAATATAGCATGCATAGGTCCCTCCAGGTCTGTGGAGATCTTCACAATTGCTGTACTAATCTGTGAAGAATCTCAAACAGAATTGATCACTTGCACCATGTCATTTTAATGTTATCTCCACTGCAATCCAGGTCATTTTAATGTTATCTCCACTGCAATCCAGGTCATTTTAATGTTATCTCCACTGCAATCCATGTCATTTTAATGTTATCTCCACTGCAATCCATGTCATTTTAATGTTATCTCCACTGCAAATGTTATCCAGGTCATTTTAATGTTATCTCCACTGCAATCCAGGTCATTTTAATGTTATCTCCACTGCAATCCAGGTCATTTTAATGTTATCTCCACTGCAATCCAGGTCATTTTAATGTTATCTCCACTGCAATCCAGGTCATTTTAATGTTATCTCCACTGCAATCCAGGTCATTTTAATGTTATCTCCATTTTAATGTTATCTCTCCAGCATTTTAATGTTATCTCCACTGCATCCAGGTCATTTTAATGTTATCAGGTCATTTTAATGTTATCTCCACTGCAATCCAGGTCATTTTAATGTTATCTCCACTGCAATCCAGGTCATTTTAATGTTATCTCCACTGCAATCCAGGTCATTTTAATGTTATCTCCACTGCAATCCAGGTCATTTTAATGTTATCTCCACTGCAATCCAGGTCATTTGGTTCTGCCATTAGATTGAGAGCAGTGATAACACATTCATCTGAACTCATTATCTAACATTGTATTCCCATTTGAACATTGCTGTGCTTTTGGATGACAACTATACCAAAATGTTTTTTCCATTGGATTTGGGTTGTGCTTTTAGGTGGTTGAAAGAAAGCATAGTGATAACACATTGGAAATTCAACTAACTTTTGCCTGTCTTTTTGAGTGGGTGAATATAGATTGTAGTCTCACCTCTCAACCAAATATAACTCAATTACCCACATTGAAATGACGTGGTGTGCCCAGTGGGATGTGACCTGTTCCACGTTAGTTATGTCCATGACGTTGACCTCTCTGTCACTGTCTATGACTCAGGCTCCCCATTGATCCATAGAAGGGACACTTCTATCCTCACTCATATACAGCCGACTCCTGATTAATGCAATGACATACAAATATCTGAGGAGCCAATAAAAAGGTTTGCCTATATTTGAATTGGAACTGGTCCGTGAACTACAACACACTTCACTCTCATTAACCTTCAGTCACTCACTCACTGTTGAGTGAGACATTGGGGCCTAAAACAGGCTTGTCCCATTGGGTCTAAAACAGGCTTGTCCCATTGGGGCCTAAAACAGGCTTGTCCCATTGGGGCCTAAAACAGGCTTGTCCCATTGGGGCCTAAAACAGGCTTGTCCCATTGGGGCCTAAAATAGGCTTGTCCCATTGGGGATTGGCCTTGGTCAAGGGGCTCAGCGCGTTAGCCCACAGCCCACTAATCTTAGCATTACTCAGAGGTGGCTGTGATCTGTCTGCGAGGAGAGGCTCAGTCCCAGTGGGTATCCACTCAGTGGAGAGTAGTGCAGCCCAGGGGGGGCTCAGATCAGGACATGGCCTCAATAGAGGGCCTACTGGAGGCTGGTGCAGGGGAAACCTGGTGCAGGCATGTGGTGCTGATGTTACAAAAGAGCTTTGGTAGAATTCAGGGATACAAGGTCCCTGATAAAAGGCATGAGGAGCATAAGGGTAGATTGGCCTATGTAAGGGTAGAATCCCCCCAAAAATTGTAACAATATTTTTTATTGGAATTTCACAGTTTTCACCCATATTAATTAAGAGATACAACAACGGAGACAAAGCAACAAGAAAAAAAACAGCACTCACATACACATACCCACGTATATATATATATATACACATCCATATACACACATATATATATATATACATACATACACACACATACATACAATGGGGCAAAAAAGTATTTAGTCAGCCACCAATTGTGCAAGTTCTCCCACTTAAAGATGAGAGAGGCCTGTAATTTTCATCATATGTACACTTCAACTATGACAGACAAAATGACGGACTTTCAACTCCCTCCAAAGATTTTCTATGGGGTTGAGATCTGGAGTCTGGCTAGGCCACTCCAGGACCTTGAAATGCTTCTTACGAAGCCACTCCTTCGTTGCCCGGGCGGTATGTTTGGGATCATTGTCATGCTGAAAGACCCAGCCACATTTCATCTTCAATGCCCTTGCTGATGGAAGGAGGTTTTCACTCAAAATCTCATGATACATGGCCCCATTCATTATTTCCTTTACACGGATCAGTCTTCCTGGTCCCTTTGCAGAAAAACAGCCCCAAAGCATGATGTTTCCACCCCCATGCTTCACTGTAGGTATGGTGTTCTTTGGATGCAACTCAGCATTCTTTGTCCTCCAAACACGACGAGTTAAGTTTTTACCAAAAAGTTATATTTTGGTTTCATCTGACATTCTCCCAATCTTCTTCTGGATCATCCAAATGCTCTCTATCAAACTTCAGACGGGCCTGGACATGTACTGGCTTAAGCAGGGGGACACGTCTGGCACTGCAGGATTTGAGTCCCTGGCGGCGTAGTGTGTTACTGATGGTAGGCTTTGTTACTTTGGTCCCAGCTCTCTGCAGGTCATTCACTAGGTCCCCCCGTGTGGTTCTGGGATTTTTGCTCACCGTTCTTGTGATCATTTTGACCCCACGGGGTGAGATCTTGCGTGGAGCCCCAGATCGAGGGTGATTATCAGTGGTCTTGTATGTCTTCCATTTCCTAATAATTGCTCCCACAGTTGATTTCTTCAAACCAAGCTGCTTACCTATTGCAGATTCAGTCTTCCCAGCCTGGTGCAGGTCTACAATTTTGTTTCTGGTATCCTTTGACAGCTCATTGGTCCTGCAATAATGGAGTTTGGAGTGTGACTGTTTGAGGTTGTGGACAGGTGTCTTTTATACTGATAATGAGTTCAAACAGGTGCCATTAATACAGGTAACGAGTGGAGGACAGAGGAGCCTCTTAAAGAAGAAGTTACAGGTCTGTGAGAGACAGAAATCTTGCTTGTTTGTAGGTGACCAAATACTTATTTTCCACCATAATTTGCAAATAAATTCATTACAAATCCTACAAAGTGATTTTCTGGATTTATTTTTCTAATTTTGTCTGTCATAGTTGAAGTGTACCTATGATGTAAGGTACAGGCCTCTTTCATCTTTTTAAGTGGGAGAACTTGCACAATTGGTGGCTGACTAAATACTTTTTCCCCCACTGTACATACATTCATATCACACACACCCATACATACGTACACCATTTTCCTCTTCCCGCTCGGTGCTTCTCTCACCCCATGCCCATCATTACGTCTCTCAATACATACATTTTAAACAAACTTACAAACAGAAATTAAACAAAAAAGCTCATTTTAAACCAAGAAGTTAGGTTCCACACATGGAACGTACAGTGTAGTTCTGAAATACATAGATCCCCGCCATTCTAAGAGATTCCTTGCAGGGTAGAATCAATTCATAAATCAATCAAAAGTTGTGCTATGCCACAACCAATTTGCCACGCATTAACTAAGTGAAGCATTGTGCTCTAGTCCAAAGTTGATTTAACACAGAGCATTTTGTTGCTATGATATGGAACCTTAGAACTAGGCCTAACCCCTCACTTCTCTTTCTCTGTTTCCTTCTCTGTCATCAAACCTCTGTCCTCTCCTCCTCCCCTCCTCCCTCTCCTCAGGCAGGCACAAGTGGCTACATGGCCCCAGAGATCCTGAAGAAAGAGCCTTACCGGATGTCAGTGGACTGGTGGGCACTGGGCTGCAGTATCTACGAGATGGTAGCAGCTCGCCTGCCCTTCAAGGACTATAAGGAGAAGGTGCAGAAGGAGGAGGTGGCACGGCGTACCCTCGAGGATAAATGCAAGTACGAGCACAAGAACTTTGACGAGGGCACCAAAGCCATCATCAACCTCTTCCTCAAGAAGAAAATTGACGAGCGTCTGGGATGCAGGACCAAGTAAGAGCTGACCGCAGTTTCAGCCCAGAGATATTCCTGACTACATGGCCGGACCAGGAACAACTCTAGGGCCCTCTAGAGGTTTTCCTGGTCAGTTCTAGGTATCACATAAGGTGGTTTTGGGGGGGGGGTGTATATTTCTCTGACTTCAGTGTGTTTCTCTGTTATCCAGGAACGAGGACCCAAGGAAGCACGAGTGGTTCAAAGGCATTAACTTCCCTCGACTGGAGGCGGGGCTGATCGACCCACCCTGGGTCCCCAAGCCCAACGTGGTCTACGCCAAAGACACGGGGGACATCAAAGATTTCTCTGAGATTAAGGGTGTCGTGTTTGACGACAAAGATGACAAATTCTTCAAGGAGTTCAACACGGGAGCGGTGCCCATTGCATGGCAACTGGAAATGATTGACAGCGGACTTTTTGACGAGCTGAATGACCCCAACAGGAAAGAGTCGGCCGCTGGATTGGACGACGAGGAGAAGAAATCAAAATCCTGCACGCTTTTATAAAATCTCCTCTATACTATAGTTAGCTTTGAAAATTACAAAAGTCCTATCTCATTCAGAACATTGTGAGGATAATCATAGCCACAAAAAAAGATGTGAAGTGGTAGTAAAATCCAGAGCCAGGTCAAGACACATATTTCCACCACTTCACACATTTTTTTGTGGATATGATTCTTCCTGCTCTATGACGTTGTAATGATCATGATAAGCCACAGCACTTACGATGATATCAGGAATCGATAAGGTGATTTTGTCTATATCAATGGGCAGGGTCAGTGTCTGTGGTAGAATCAACAGGAAACAGCTAGACTAGAGCTGGAATGGGGACTGTGCTTTACAGGCACTGGCAGAGTTGCGGTAGCAGGCTTCTACCACAAGGTGTCCCCAGATATCTAGATATGTGGATATTCACAAGTCTTCTCAATATTGACCTGCTTGAAACGTCTTGCCTTTTTTTAAATACATACGGTACGATCACCTTTGTATTTTTGAGTGAGATGTGGTTTTATTGGATTGCAAAGCTTTAACTCTTAAAGCCTTAGAGAGCATGAACTCTCACATCTTCACAACTATATTCCAATGACCAACACACTCCCAAACCACATTTTAACAAATGTATAAATGACCTGTAAAATGGATCTCACTGTGTTCAGTCTTATAAGCTATTTTGTAATGGTGATATGTATGGTTTCTTTCAAGTGCACTATAACAATCTATATGCTAACTTATTTTCAACCATTAGTTACATTTAAAGGCCCAATGCAGCTGTGTTTATATCAATATCAAATCATTTCTGGGTAACAATGATGTACCTTACTGTAATATTATTCCATTAAAATGAACAAAAATAGACTGTCTGGGAGTGGTCTGAGTGGAGAGGGGAAACTGAAAAGTAGCTGTTATTGGCAGAGATGTTTGGAACTCTCTTTGTAAATGGTGATGTCAACAGAAAAGCCAAAAGTCCATGAAAACCTGCTGATTAGATCCTGTTTAGATTGTATTTTCAACAAGCAACTATCAGGAAATAATACTGATCAAACTGTGTTAGTTTCATCAGCTGTTGCACAATATAATACAAAACACAGGAAAAAAAAATGTTTTGACTGCACTGGGCCTTTACGAATGGGTGCGCACCACAATGCACCTTACACCTTATTAAGCATGTTCATTTAATTAAGAGACTGAGATGATCATAGAGGATTTTGGTGTTTGTGTGGACATTATAGTCTTTGTATGAGTTGAATGGATCTCAGAGGAATGTTCAATCAAAAGCTGGTCCTCGTTTGTGCTTGTGTCTTTGTTACGTTGAGCTTCTTGAAGTGACATTTGATTTGCAATTCTTACAGTGTACATCTCTCTTTCTTTTTTTGAAAGGATTGTGGATTCTTGTGGTATGTGTATGCTGAATGGACAGGTGATATGTGCAATAGGAAATTGTTGAAAATCAAAGAAATAATGAATGCTTTTTATATATTTATCTTTGTGAATGTTATTTTTATATCCCTGTATAATCTGTGTATTATCTGTTTAAATTTAACCTCAAGTACCCTTTTCTCTGCCTGAATTTCTCCCACTTGATTTGAGAGCCCGTATGTTTAATGTCACAGTCTTTTGCCCTAGATAATTCACCTCCAACCGCCTCAATATTCACAATACAGATATCATCTAACCCTGCTAATTGCATCCATCTTCCACCATGTCAACCCAACCCGTTTATGTTTTCATAACATATTACTGCCATGGCTCCATCTTTAATCCGATAAATATCCTTTACTAAAGGATGGAAAACCCAAACTCTGGCGTGTAAGTCTTACAGTTCGGCGAAACACAGACAAATTTGTGAACAGGTTTTTAATGTGTGGGACATAAACGTGCTAAATCCTGTGAGAGGCAACCTAACCGGACTGAGATGTTCTGTTGGCGCGTGTCTTCCTGTGAATTAGAAGGGGTTTAGATAGAAACCCAAGACACAGCCGGAGCCTCATCACACTTAATGGCAGGCGAGGGAGTCATCTGTGGATGACGTGTTGACAACATCAACCCGTCGTCAGGTCTCGTGGAGACATGTTTTTACCAGGCGCCTATGACCTTCAACAACTGTTTAGTCCCTGGGCCTTTTGGAGCAAGGAGTGCAACTGTGGCCTTCCAACGCTGCACCTGCTGCAACCTCGGCCTCCACATGTACACACTCCTGTCCTACACACACACACACACACACACACACACACACACACACACACACACACACACACACACACACACACACACACACACACACACACACACACACACACACACACACACACACACACACACACACACACACACACACACACACACACACACACACACACACACACACACACACACACACACACACACACACACACACACACACACACACACACACACACACACACACACACACCTGTTACCTCTGTTGTGGCAGTGGGTATTAGAGATCAAAGCAGGACAGGGTGTAATTTGGGATATGTGTTTGGTACGTGCTTATGCACAGGATTAACTTCAAAGGGCTGCTGCACACTTCAGCTCTGGCATCTCCAGGGTGTTACCCCCTTTTCCTCCTGAGGAATCAGTGTGTTTGCGTGTGTGTGTGTGTTTGCCCCGTGTGTGTGCACATGCGTGTGTATAATATGCACATGCGTGTGTAGTGTAGGTGAGAAATGGGTCAACAGTAGACACAGAGCCTATTGTCTGTCCAGAGGGAGAGCCCAAGACAACCGCGTGGGAGGATGAGGAGGAGGGCTGGTCATGGCTCCCTATCTGACACTCCACTCCAGGCAGTTTACTTTACCACAGGGGAACTGTTTAGCTTTTGGTTTACATTCAATTTCTCCAGCTTCATTGCTTGAATTTTTTACATTTCCACAATTAAGTGAATTCCTTCGCGCCATCCAACAGAAACATGGTGTCTGTGTCTGACGTGCTTCCCCTCCAAGGCCTAATGTGTTGTATCCATGAATCCAGACCCCAGAGCCCCCTGCCAGTATGGAGAAGAGGTAGGATTAGCAGGCCTGGGAGACACAAAAACGTGTGTGTGCATACACACACACACACACACACATACTGCATCCTCTCTCTACCACGGTCCCAAATTACATCCTCCTTCTGCCACCATCACCTGTCACTTACAATAGAGACCTTTCCATCAAACACCAAATCCCAAGGAAACAGGTTGGTTGGAGCTCATCTTAAGTTATTTATTGAATCCTGAAGTCTGAGTGTGCTGCAGTGTACCGCTTACTACTGTGTCGTGCCTCCAGAATGTAGGGTGGCAGAAGAACAACACATCAAAAGAGTGAGAGAGGATATATAATGATAGAGATACGTTATAGAGGAAACATTTTATGACTTATTCTCCTTTCCCTGAGTGCTGAGAAATGATGATGCATATGCTAGTGTAGGCATCATCAACATGCTACCTCTGAGGTTACTAGCAGAGCATTCTTTGGCAGTTAAGTGTGTGTGTGGTTTTGTGTGTGTGTGTGTGTGTGTGTGTGTGTGTGTGTGTGTGTGTGTGTGTGTGTGTGTGTGTGTGTGTGTGTGTGTGTGTGTGTGTGTGTGTGTGTGTGTGTGTGTGTGTGTGTGTGTGTGTGCGTGCGTGCGTGCGTGCGTGCGTGCGTGCGTGCGTGCGTGCGTGCGTGCGTGCGTGCGTGCGTGCGTGCGTGCGTGCGTGCGTGCGTGTGTGCGTAAGAGATAGTAATAGTGTCTGGATGCAGGTATGATTCCTCCCTGTCGGATCTGTCTCCCATAACCATAACACACAGTAATTTAAGTTGTCAGGTGCTACGCGTGCGTCTCCAGTTGTAATTTAATTATGCATTCTTTGTTGCGGTAGTAAAATGATTGAAGGTTGGCACAGCAGGCAGTCTGGACTGGATCCAAGGCCATCGCAGTGTGTGCACTCAGATCATGTCCTCTCACATGTCTCTACCTCACTTAACTTCACTGTGTGTGTGTGTGTGTGTGTGTGTGTGTGTGTGTGTGTGTGTGTGTGTGTGTGTGTGTGTGCGTGCGTGCGTGCGTGCGTGCGTGCGTGCGTGCGTGCGTGCGTGCGTGCGTGCGTGCGTGCGCACTCAGATCCTGTTCCTTCGCCTTTCTGTGCCTCACTTAACCTAACACTGTATACCCATGACCCAGGCAGCCTCACGGTGGAAATCTATTTTACTTTCATTTCAATCCCAGTCCATTCAGGGAATTTGATGGAAATTAAATTCATGAGTTTAAAAAAAAAGTTTGAATCTGTAACTATAGATACTTTTCTGTGCTTGAATTGATTTCATCCCACCTCTGAGCTGTTTTCCATGTCCACGGGGGAAAACAAGTAGGCCAAAATTGATGATCCTCAGCCACCCTTTAAGACAGTGTAGTACCGTGCCCCAGACCTGGATTCAAAAACTATTTGAAACCTTTCAAATACTTTGAGTGTTTACTCTAGCCAGCCATTCGTGCCATGTGGGCGGGGTTTGCCATTTCGGAAATAATCTATTGGTCTGTTAAGCCAGGAATACTCAATTAAGCTCAGATAAAGTATTTGAAATTATTTGAAATTCTATTTGAACCCAGGTTTAATCCTCAGTCCCCTGTTAGGTTTACAGTTGAGAGGTCAAGTGCAGTACACTGCCCTCACTCTGTCTTATTTTGACAGATACACTAATTTAAGAATCACTACTTTGGTATCTGTGGCCCCATCTCGCTAGACTGTCGATCAGTTGGTATTTAGGTCCAACTGAGCTCAAGTTCCCTTTTCAATCACTGTAGCCGAACGCCTGTTGTAAATACTTTCACTGGAGACATACCAATACCACATATCTAAGCTATGTGTAACTCAATCTGTCATATTTATAGTTCTGTTGAATGACGTTTTACATGCAAAGGCAAGCAAAGATACAGTAGTGTGCACTACAGATGAATGAACTAGACAGACCATTTTATATGAGAAACCACACACACACACACACACACACACACACACACACACACACACACACACACACACACACACACACACACACACACACACACACACACACACACACACACACACACACACACACACACACACACACACACACACACACACACACACACACACACACACACACACACACACACACTGAGGCCAGGTAGAGCATGCATGTGTGTTGTGCTGAGAGCAGGCAGTGTGTGACACTCCCACTGCAAGGGGTCAAGACTTCACAGCTGTGTAAGGAAGAACTCTGTGATATCCGGGTAAGCTGATAGGCTCCTCTTTACATATAGTGTATAGAGCATTTTGGAACCCATGGAAGGATGTTGTTCCCTAGAGGAACATACTGCATTGAAGGAGTGGGTGTGGCACATTAAGGAGAGACTTGTCTGATGTCAGTCTGTTACCACCCTCAAAGTAGTGTTGTGTGACTGTATGTCATACTGTACATGTTATCAACATTATCCCTCTTTCACAAGTTATTGTCCGACATGATGAAATCGGGGAGGGGACTGTGGATCTGTCGCCATCCGTTAGTATGTTCGTTCGTCACACTCCATATCTCAGACAGCACTGGGATGATTTTGACTAAACTTTTACATTTACAAAATTACACTGATTGGCCCAAGAGCAGCGTTGCATCATTCGTGGGGGAAGACATGTTTATTGTTGCCTTGTTTACCATTTAGAGAGTTCACATTACTCGTGTGGCAACCCTATGGCCTGTATACAATGTACATCGACGTGACATTTCATTGTAATGATCAGGGTTAGTCCGAGTGGGTTAGAATTGTGTGATAGAATCTCACTCACTGTTATATCATTTTACTGATTAGCCATTTGTGTTACCAGATCTCCATGCTGTTTGTGGAAGGATCCGCAGGCCTTCCTCTGTTTGGAGGAGCGCAACCCTGGAGAGGCATTGCCAGATCTCCTCTCAGCATCACTCTGTAACAAACGTTGCCCCTGTGGGCCATTAGGAATAAAGCCATCGTCATGCTTTAGGGCGCAGCTGATAGGCCCTGACAGATTGAGTCCCCCACTGGAGCTCAGCCTCTCTGCTCTCGGACATAATGGAGCTTTATTAGAACTCCAATCTCCCCAGAGAAACCTCGTTTCCCAGCATGACCTGCTCCACTCTTGGCCCCTGATTGGCTGATGGCCCCTGACGCTCTCCCGCCCATGCTCTGATTGGTCAGGCTATCCCGCGGCAGAGGAAACGGATAGGACACATGCAGTAAATCAGATGGGCCCGGGCATACCTCCAGCCAGGACAAAACACCCAAGGAAGCAAATTAGGTATTCGGACTCTGTAAAAGTCTCCAGTTTGCACAGCGGCATATAATCTCTTTAACTGAGATACACAGATGTCTCTGTACAAAGTTCTCTCAAAGCCATACTGTAGCACTTACAGTACAGCTATGCCAAAAACTACTTTGAGTCATCAAACTACCGGAAATCAGTCCATTTCAATGGAAGACGGAAACGCAAGAAGACATTAAGCGATTTAACCGTGGGCGACAAGAGACCAGGCAACCACAGTTTGTCAAAACTGAACTTCATGAAATGAACAGCGATAAGCCCACTTGATAACCAATCAGAGGAAGGAGGGTCTTACAAATGAGCTTTGACACCATACTGGAAAGGCCTACAACCCCCCATGCTATTTTTATCCTGTACCCACAAAGGGAGATCTTGGAGGTTCCTTGCTACAAAGCAAAGCTCCTGGTATAGCCGTACTGTTAGGCGGGTTTGGCCCATTTAGACTGAAGTGCGTGTCTGGCCTGATGACAACCTGAGCCGTGACTGATTAATGGGCAGCGTTGATATGATCCTATCTCTGACAGGAAGGTTTAACACAGACACACTGAGCTGTAGGGCCCACTCACCTAAACAGGATAGACCACAGAGTGACACATCTATTGGATAGACACTTTAGTCTGTCATAAGCATATAATTATGCTTATACAATAATCATGTAATAGGATCTCTATGGTCATATGCCTGATCTCTGTCACCTTACCAGGATCTGTGGTCCATCCAATGGAAGCTACACTAACACCCAGAGTGGTCAGGATGTGAGCAAGTCTTGCTTCCCTTCCTCTCTCATTGACTCTCTGTCTCTCAGGTCCACTGTCACATATCCAGTCTCTCTTTGTATACTGTAGGCCTACTGTATCCTATGTGTGTAAAAGAACAGACCATGATATGCAATGCTATGAGGTTTGTCTGCCAAGGAAACCTGCAACTGCAGCCTTTAAGCCCACTGTGATCTCTGAGATCTGCTTCCTGTGTTGTACAGTATGTTATAGGGGTGCTCTATCTCCCTCTACCTCTATGGTGGTGTGTATGGGAGGAGGGGATGGCGGTCTGAGGAACTTCCTTACATTCTTCACGCTAGACCTCCCTCACTGCACTCACAAGGCTTAAAAATCCCTGTTCTGCTTTCTGAGCGATTAGTTACATAGTTACTAACAGATTGAACACCTGAGGGGTCATTTGTTCAAGGGCCTTTCCCGAGTTAAGACACCTCTGGATTACAATGGGTTATGATGGATATGTTTAGGGAACAGTCAAAGCTCTCTGTCTGTCTGTCTGTCTGTCTGTCTGTCTGTCTGTCTGTCTGTCTGTCTGTCTGTCTGTCTGTCTGTCTGTCTGTCTGTCTGTCTGTCTGTCTGTCTGTCTGTCTGTCTGTCTGTCTGTCTGTCTGTCTGTCTGTCTGTCTGTCTGTCTGTCTGTCTGTCTGTCTGTCTGTCTGTCTGTCTGTCTGTCTGTCTGTCTGTCTGTCTGTCTGTCTGTCTGTCTGTCTGTCTGTCTGTCTGTCTGTCTGTCTGTCTGTCTGTCTGTCTGTCTGTCTGTCTGTCTCTGTCTCTGTCTCTGTCTCTGTCTCTGTCTCTGTCTCTGTGTTTTGTTCTTAACTGACTTGCGTAGTTAAATAAAGGTAAAATAAAAAATATAAAAAATGATTCCTTGCAGCTAAGTGGACTACGTCATAACTAGCCATAGGGAACCACATTCTTGAATAAAGGCTTTCGGTATAGCAATACCTTTGTGGCAATCCTGTATGTATGGGGATTGTAACGGTGGCTGTCAATAGTTCCTTCGGGGGTGGGTTTGATGTGGAGGTTTCAATAAATCAGTCATACAAACACTAGCTGGAACAAGTCAGGGGAAAGAGATTCGGTTGCATATACTCAACGTGAGGTGTAGTTTTTCCAGGAGGAGGTTGAAGGACAAGGATGAGGTGCGACTAGACGAAAGCATCCAGCAGGCTTTGGGACAAAATAAACAGTCTTAAGTGGATTTCCTACGTCCCCATGCAACCAAAATACCCTGTGTCTGTTGGCTGCCACTGAATGTGTGCTTTATACTCTCACACCTAGAAGAATGAACCACATATTTGGTGGGGGTGTGCTGCCAATCGTAGGTGTCCATACTTTGGAACGAATACAGAAGTACAGATGTGGCCCTACTCTTAACCTCTGCAGCCATGGTTGATGCTAGCTCTCTGCTAGCTCTCTCTCCCTGAGGAAGCCTGTGCTGACTCTGTGGTAATGCTCTCAGGCACAGCGGCAGTAAAGTGATCCACAAGCTATCAGCAGTTGATCAGATAGCAGGAGGGATATCAGTGCCATCTCAGGCATGTCCCAACTTCTGGGTTGGGCTGCATTCTCTCCATTACATTATACTGTATTTTGGGTAATGTTACGATACTACAGTACCAGTCAAAATCGGACCGCCAGACTGCCTATCAGGGGAGTGACTGTTCATCTTTGTGTTTTTGTAGTTGTTTTTTGTTTTCTCCAAGTTTCCTCTATGTCACCCAAACCAGATGTAGCAGCGCTATCTAGCATTCCCTGTCAACACAAATCAAAGCAAATGACTCCGAGATGCAGAGTTTCCCGAATCTGAAATATCCAGTCACGTTGAAACACAAACTGCAGCTCAGATTCTATTCAGATGGTATAGGCCTGGTCTTGAATAAAACACAAACTTCTTCTGCTCCAAACGGTTTTACACTTTTTAAGAACAAGGCATAACACTGTCTGACTTGGCCCCCACCCCCATATGCCAAAGTTTATCATACACGTTTCTCTTTGTATCCATTTTTAAACATTAAGGAAAATAATTGAGCCTTTGTATGAGGGAGGTTGTTTATACAACAGCGCCATCACCAGGAACAAGAGAAAGACCCCGCTCGGAGTCTGGGGGCTGGGGACTAGAGGTGGAAGAGGGAGAGACTCTGAGTCTGGGGGCTGGGGGCTGGGGGCTGGGGGCTGGGGGCTGGGGACTAGAGGTGGAAGAGGGAGAGACTCTGAGTCTGGGGGCTGGGGGCTGGGGGCTGGGGGCAGGGGGCTGGGGGCTGGGGGCTGGGGGCTGGGGGCTGGGGGCTGGGGACTAGAGGTGGAAGAGGGAGAAACTCTGAGTCTGGGGGCTGGGGGCTGGGGGCTGGGGACTAGAGGTGGAAGAGGGAGAAAAAGGAGCTATTTGAGTGACAGTAATTTTGGGAACCTGGGCTTTTTATGATTTTCCTGCTTTAAGTAAAACATGCAGTTCTGGGTACAGCACTTGGGACCAAATCAAAGGTGGATTTTTCCTCGTCAGATTTTGTGTGTGAGGGTTACACATCTCCTGTCTATTTGTGTGTGGGGGTTACACATCTCCTGTCTATTTGTGTGTGAGGCTTACACATCTCCTGTCTATTTGTGTGTGAGGGTTATACATCTCCTGCCTATTTGTGTGTGGGGGTTACACATCTCCTGCCTATTTGTGTGTGAGGGTTACACATCTCCTGTCTATTTGTGTGTGAGGGTTACACATCTCCTATCTATTTGTGTGTGGGGGTTACACATCTCCTGCCTATTTGTGTGTGAGGGTTACACATCTCCTGTCTATTTGTGTGTGAGGGTTACACATCTCCTGTCTATTTGTGTGTGAGGCTTACACATCTCCTGTCTATTTGTGTGTGAGGGTTACACATCTCCTGTCTATTTGTGTGTGAGGGTTACACATCTCCTGTCTATTTGTGTGTGGGGGTTACACATCTCCTGTCTATTTGTGTGTGAGGGTTACACATCTCCTGTCTATTTGTGTGTGAGGGTTATACATCTCCTTTCTATTTGTGTGTGAGGGTTATACATCTCCTGTCTATGTGTGTGTGAAGGTTATACATCTCCTGTCTATGTGTGTGTGAGGGTTATACATCTCCTGTCTATGTGTGTGTGAGGGGTATACATATCCTGTCTATTTGTGTGTGAGGGTTATACATCTCCTGTCTATTTGTGTGTGAGGGTTATACATCTCCTGTCTATTTGTGTGTGAGGGTTATACATCTCCTGTCTATTTGTGTGGTGTGAGGGTTACACATCTCCTGTCTATGTGTGTGTGAGGGTTATACATCTCCTGTCTATTTGTGTGTGAGGGTTATGCATCTCCTGTCTATTTGTGTGTGAGGGTTATACATCTCCTGTCTATTTGTGTGTGAGGGTTATACATCTCCTGTCTATTTGTGTGTGAGGGTTATACATCTCCTGTCTATTTGTGTGTGAGGGTTATACATCTCCTGTATATGTGTGTGTGAGGGTTATACATCTCCTGTCTATTTGTGTGTGAGGGTTATACATCTCCTGTCTATTTGTGTGTGAGGGTTATACATCTCCTGTCTATTTGTGTGTGAGGGTTATACATCTCCTGTCTATTTGTCTGTGAGGGTTATACATCTCCTGTCTATTTGTGTGTGAGGGTTATACATCTCCTGTCTATTTGTGTGTGAGGGTTATACATCTCCTGTCTATTTGTGTGTGAGGGTTATACATCTCCTGTCTATTTGTGTGTGAGGGTTATACATCTCCTGTCTATTTGTGTGTGAGGGTTATACATCTCCTGTCTATTTGTGTGGTGTGAGGGTTACACATCTCCTGTCTATGTGTGTGTGAGGGTTATACATCTCCTGTCTATTTGTGTGGTGTGAGGGTTACACATCTCCTGTCTATGTGTGTGTGAGGGTTATACATCTCCTGTCTATTTGTGTGGTGTGAGGGTTACACATCTCCTGTCTATGTGTGTGTGAGGGTTATACATCTCCTGTCTATTTGTGTGTGAGGGTTACACATCTCCTGTCTATTTGTGTGTGAGGGTTATACATCTCCTGTCTATTTGTGTGTGAGGGTTATACATCTCCTGTCTATTTGTGTGTGAGGGTTATACATCTCCTGTCTATTTGTGTGTGAGGGTTATACATCTCCTGTCTATTTGTGTGTGAGGGTTACACATCTCCTGTCTATTTGTGTGTGAGGGTTATACATCTCCTGTCTATTTGTGTGTGAGGGTTATACATCTCCTGTCTATTTGTGTGGTGTGAGGGTTATACATCTCCTGTCTATTTGTGTGTGAGGGTTACACATCTCCTGTCTATTTGTGTGTGAGGGTTATACATCTCCTGTCTATTTGTGTGTGAGGGTTATACATCTCCTGTCTATTTGTGTGTGAGGGTTATACATCTCCTGTCTATTTGTGTGTGAGGGTTATACATCTCCTGTCTATTTGTGTGTGAGGGTTACACATCTCCTGTCTATTTGTGTGTGAGGGTTATACATCTCCTGTCTATTTGTGTGTGAGGGTTATACATCTCCTGTCTATTTGTGTGGTGTGAGGGTTATACATCTCCTGTCTATTTGTGTGTGAGGGTTATACATCTCCTGTCTATGTGTGTGTGAGGGTTATACATCTCCTGTCTATTTGTGTGGTGTGAGGGTTACACATCTCCTGTCTATGTGTGTGTGAGGGTTATACATCTCCTGTCTATTTGTGTGTGAGGGTTATACATCTCCTGTCTATTTGTGTGTGAGGGTTATACATCTCCTGTCTATTTGTGTGTGAGGGTTACACATCTCCTGTCTATTTGTGTGTGGGGGTTACACATCTCCTGTCTATTTGTGTGTGAGGGTTATACATCTCCTGTCTATTTGTGTGGTGTGAGGGTTACACATCTCCTGTCTATGTGTGTGTGAGGGTTATACATCTCCTGTCTATTTGTGTGGTGTGAGGGTTACACATCTCCTGTCTATGTGTGTGTGAGGGTTATACATCTCCTGTCTATTTGTGTGTGAGGGTTATACATCTCCTGTCTATTTGTGTGTGAGGGTTACACATCTCCTGTCTATTTGTGTGTGGGGGTTACACATCTCCTGTCTATTTGTGTGTGAGGGTTACACATCTCCTGTCTATTTGTGTGTGAGGGTTATACATCTCCTGTCTATTTGTGTGTGAGGGTTATACATCTCCTGTCTATGTGTGTGTGAATGTTATACATCTCCTGTCTATGTGTGTGTGAGGGTTATACATCTCCTGTCTATGTGTGTGTGAGGGTTATACATCTCCTGTCTATTTGTCTGTGAGGGTTATACATCTCCTGTCTATTTGTGTGTGAGGGTTATACATCTCCTGTCTATTTGTGTGTGAGGGTTATACATCTCCTGTCTATTTGTGTGGTGTGAGGGTTACACATCTCCTGTCTATGTGTGTGTGAGGGTTACACATCTCCTGTCTATTTGTGTGTGAGGGTTATACATCTCCTGTCTATTTGTGTGTGAGGGTTACACATCTCCTGTCTATGTGTGTGTGAGGGTTATACATCTCCTGTCTATTTGTGTGTGAGGGTTATACATCTCCTGTCTATGTGTGTGTGAGGGTTACAGATCTCCTGTCTATGTGTGTGTGAGGGTTATACATCTCCTGTCTATTTGTGTGTGAGGGTTATACATCTCCTGTCTATTTGTGTGTGAGGGTTATACATCTCCTGTCTATTTGTGTGTGAGGGTTATACATCTCCTGTCTATTTATGTGTGAGGGTTATACATCTCCTGTCTATTTGTGTGTGAGGGTTATACATCTCCTGTCTATTTGTGTGTGAGGGTTATACATCTCCTGTCTATTTGTGTGTGAGGGTTATACATCTCCTGTCTATTTGTGTGGTGTGAGGGTTACACATCTCCTGTCTATGTGTGTGTGAGGGTTACACATCTCCTGTCTATTTGTGTGTGAGGGTTATACATCTCCTGTCTACTTGTGTGTGAGGGTTATACATCTCCTGTCTATTTGTGTGTGAGGGTTATACATCTCCTGTCTATGTGTGTGTGAGGGTTACAGATCTCCTGTCTATGTGTGTGTGAGGGTTATACATATCCTGTCTATTTGTGTGTGAGGGTTATACATCTCCTGTCTATTTGTGTGTGAGGGTTATACATCTCCTGTCTATTTGTGTGGTGTGAGGGTTATACATCTCCTGTCTATGTGTGTGTGAGGGTTATACATCTCCTGTCTATTTGTGTGGTGTGAGGGTTACACATCTCCTGTCTATGTGTGTGTGAGGGTTATACATCTCCTGTCTATTTGTGTGTGAGGGTTATACATCTCCTGTCTATTTGTGTGTGAGGGTTATACATCTCCTGTCTATTTGCGTGTGAGGGTTACACATCTCCTGTCTATTTGTGTGTGGGGGTTACACATCTCCTGTCTATTTTGTGTGAGGGTTACACATCTCCTGTCTATTTATGTGTGAGGGTTATACATCTCCTGTCTATTTGTGTGTGAGGGTTATACATCTCCTGTCTATGTGTGTGTGAATGTTATACATCTCCTGTCTATGTGTGTGTGAGGGTTATACATCTCCTGTCTATGTGTGTGTGAGGGTTATACATCTCCTGTCTATTTGTCTGTGAGGGTTATACATCTCCTGTCTATTTGTGTGTGAGGGTTATACATCTCCTGTCTATTTGTGTGTGAGGGTTATACATCTCCTGTCTATTTGTGTGGTGTGAGGGTTATACATCTCCTGTCTATTTGTGTGTGAGGGTTATACATCTCCTGTCTATTTGTGTGGTGTGAGGGTTACACATCTCCTGTCTATGTGTGTGTGAGGGTTATACATCTCCTGTCTATGTGTGTGAGGGTTATACATCTCCTGTCTATTTGTGTGTGAGGGTTATACATCTCCTGTCTATTTGTGTGTGAGGGTTATACATCTCCTGTCTATGTGTGTGAGGGTTATACATCTCCTGTCTATTTGTGTGTGAGGGTTATACATCTCCTGTCTATTTGTGTGTGAGGGTTATACATCTCCTGTCTATTTGTGTGTGAGGGTTATACATCTCCTGTCTATTTGTGTGTGAGGGTTATACATCTCCTGTTTATTTGTGTGTGAGGGTTACACATCTCCTGTCTATGTGTGTGTGAGGGTTATACATCTCCTGTCTATGTGTGTGTGAGGGTTATACATCTCCTGTCTATTTGTGTGTGAGGGTTACACATCTCCTGTCTATGTGTGTGTGAGGGTTATACATCTCCTGTCTATTTGTGTGGTGAGGGTTATACATCTCCTGTCTATGTGTGTGTGAGGGTTACAGATCTCCTGTCTATGTGTGTGTGAGGGTTATACATCTCCTGTCTATTTGTGTGGTGTGAGGGTTACACATCTCCTGTCTATTTGTGTGTGAGGGTTATACATCTCCTGTCTATTTGTGTGGTGTGAGGGTTACACATCTCCTGTCTATTTGTGTGTGAGGGTTATACATCTCCTGTCTATTTGTGTGGTGTGAGGGTTACACATCTCCTGTCTATTTGTGTGTGAGGGTTATACATCTCCTGTCTATTTGTGTGTGAGGGTTATACATCTCCTGTCTATGTGTGTGAGGGTTATACATATCCTGTCTATTTGTGTGTGAGGGTTATACATCTCCTGTCTATTTGTGTGTGAGGGTTATACATCTCCTGTCTATTTGTGTGTGAGGGTTATACATCTCCTGTCTATTTGTGTGTGAGGGTTATACATCTCCTGTTTATTTGTGTGTGAGGGTTACACATCTCCTGTCTATGTGTGTGTGAGGGTTATACATCTCCTGTCTATGTGTGTGTGAGGGTTATACATCTCCTGTCTATTTGTGTTTGAGGGTTACACATCTCCTGTCTATGTGTGTGTGAGGGTTATACATCTCCTGTCTATTTGTGTGTGAGGGTTATACATCTCCTGTCTATGTGTGTGTGAGGGTTACAGATCTCCTGTCTATGTGTGTGTGAGGGTTATACATCTCCTGTCTATTTGTGTGTGAGGGTTATACATCTCCTGTCTATGTGTGTGAGGGTTATACATCTCCTGTCTATTTGTGTGTGAGGGTTATACATCTCCTGTCTATTTGTGTGGTGTGAGGGTTACACATCTCCTGTCTATGTGTGTGTGAGGGTTATACATCTCCTGTCTATTTGTGTGAGGGTGTCTAGGGTTACACATCTCCTGTCTATGTGTGTGTGAGGGTTATACATCTCCTGTCTATTTGTGTGTGAGGGTTATACATCTCCTGTCTATGTGTGTGTGAGGGTTACAGATCTCCTGTCTATGTGTGTGTGAGGGTTATACATCTCCTGTCTATTTGTGTGTGAGGGTTATACATCTCCTGTCTATTTGTGTGTGAGGGTTATACATCTCCTGTCTATTTGTGTGTGAGGGTTATACATCTCCTGTCTATTTGTGTTTGAGGGTTATACATCTCCTGTCTATTTGTGTGTGAGGGTTATACATCTCCTGTCTATTTGTGTGTGAGGGTTATACATCTCCTGTCTATTTGTGTGTGAGGGTTACACATCTCCTGTCTATTTGTGTGGTGTGAGGGTTACACATCTCCTGTCTATGTGTGTGTGAGGGTTACACATCTCCTGTCTATTTGTGTGTGAGGGTTATACATCTCCTGTCTATTTGTGTGTGAGGGTTACACATCTCCTGTCTATGTGTGTGTGAGGGTTATACATCTCCTGTCTATTTGTGTGTGAGGGTTATACATCTCCTGTCTATGTGTGTGTGAGGGTTACAGATCTCCTGTCTATGTGTTTGTGAGGGTTATACATCTCCTGTCTATTTGTGTGTGAGGGTTATACATCTCCTGTCTATGTGTGTGAGGGTTATACATCTCCTGTCTATTTGTGTGTGAGGGTTATACATCTCCTGTCTATTTGTGTGGTGTGAGGGTTACACATCTCCTGTCTATGTGTGTGTGAGGGTTATACATCTCCTGTCTATGTGTGTGTGAGGGTTATACATCTCCTGTCTATTTGTGTGTGAGGGTTATACATCTCCTGTCTATGTGTGTGTGAGGGTTACAGATCTCCTGTCTATGTGTGTGTGAGGGTTATACATCTCCTGTCTATTTGTGTGTGAGGGTTATACATCTCCTGTCTATGTGTGTGAGGGTTATACATCTCCTGTCTATGTGTGTGAGGGTTATACATCTCCTGTCTTTGTGTGTGAGGGTTATACATCTCCTGTCTATTTGTGTGTGAGGGTTATACATCTCCTGTCTATTTGTGTGTGAGGGTTATACATCTCCTGTCTATGTGTGTGTGGGGGTTATACATCTCCTGTCTATTTGTGTGTGAGGGTTATACATCTCCTGTCTATTTGTGTGTGAGGGTTATACATCTCCTGTCTATTTGTGTGTGAGGGTTATACATCTCCTGTCTATGTGTGTGTGAGGGTTATACATCTCCTGTCTATTTGTGTGTGAGGGTTATACATCTCCTGTCTATGTGTGTGAGGGTTATACATCTCCTGTCTATTTGTGTGTGAGGGTTATACATCTCCTGTCTATTTGTGTGGTGTGAGGGTTACACATCTCCTGTCTATGTGTGTGTGAGGGTTACACATCTCCTGTCTATTTGTGTGTGAGGGTTATACATCTCCTGTCTATTTGTGTGTGAGGGTTACACATCTCCTGTCTATGTGTGTGTGAGGGTTATACATCTCCTGTCTATTTGTGTGTGAGGGTTATACATCTCCTGTCTATGTGTGTGTGAGGGTTACAGATCTCCTGTCTATTTGTGTGTGAGGGTTATACATCTCCTGTCTATTTGTGTGTGAGGGTTACACATCTCCTGTCTATTTGTGTGTGGGGGTTATACATCTCCTGTCTATTTGTGTGTGAGGGTTATACATCTCCTGTCTATTTGTGTGTGAGGGTTATACATCTCCTGTCTATGTGTGTGAGGGTTATACATCTCCTGTCTATGTGTGTGAGGGTTATACATCTCCTGTCTTTGTGTGTGAGGGTTATACATCTCCTGTCTATTTGTGTGTGAGGGTTATACATCTCCTGTCTATTTGTGTGTGAGGGTTATACATCTCCTGTCTATTTGTGTGTGAGGGTTATACATCTCCTGTCTATTTGTGTGGTGTGAGGGTTACACATCTCCTGTCTATTTGTGTGTGAGGGTTATACATCTCCTGTCTATTTGTGTGGTGTGAGGGTTACACATCTCCTGTCTATGTGTGTGTGAGGGTTATACATCTCCTGTCTATGTGTGTGAGGGTTATACATCTCCTGTCTATTTGTGTGTGAGGGTTATACATCTCCTGTCTATTTGTGTGTGAGGGTTATACATCTCCTGTCTATGTGTGTGAGGGTTATACATCTCCTGTCTATTTGTGTGTGAGGGTTATACATCTCCTGTCTATTTGTGTGTGAGGGTTATACATCTCCTGTCTATTTGTGTGTGAGGGTTATACATCTCCTGTCTATTTGTGTGTGAGGGTTATACATCTCCTGTTTATTTGTGTGTGAGGGTTACACATCTCCTGTCTATGTGTGTGTGAGGGTTATACATCTCCTGTCTATGTGTGTGTGAGGGTTATACATCTCCTGTCTATTTGTGTGTGAGGGTTACACATCTCCTGTCTATGTGTGTGTGAGGGTTATACATCTCCTGTCTATTTGTGTGGTGTGAGGGTTATACATCTCCTGTCTATGTGTGTGTGAGGGTTACAGATCTCCTGTCTATGTGTGTGTGAGGGTTATACATCTCCTGTCTATTTGTGTGGTGTGAGGGTTACACATCTCCTGTCTATTTGTGTGTGAGGGTTATACATCTCCTGTCTATTTGTGTGGTGTGAGGGTTACACATCTCCTGTCTATTTGTGTGTGAGGGTTATACATCTCCTGTCTATTTGTGTGGTGTGAGGGTTACACATCTCCTGTCTATTTGTGTGTGAGGGTTATACATCTCCTGTCTATTTGTGTGTGAGGGTTATACATCTCCTGTCTATGTGTGTGAGGGTTATACATATCCTGTCTATTTGTGTGTGAGGGTTATACATCTCCTGTCTATTTGTGTGTGAGGGTTATACATCTTCTGTCTATTTGTGTGTGAGGGTTATACATCTCCTGTCTATTTGTGTGTGAGGGTTATACATCTCCTGTTTATTTGTGTGTGAGGGTTACACATCTCCTGTCTATGTGTGTGTGAGGGTTATACATCTCCTGTCTATGTGTGTGTGAGGGTTATACATCTCCTGTCTATTTGTGTTTGAGGGTTACACATCTCCTGTCTATGTGTGTGTGAGGGTTATACATCTCCTGTCTATTTGTGTGTGAGGGTTATACATCTCCTGTCTATGTGTGTGTGAGGGTTACAGATCTCCTGTCTATGTGTGTGTGAGGGTTATACATCTCCTGTCTATTTGTGTGTGAGGGTTATACATCTCCTGTCTATGTGTGTGAGGGTTATACATCTCCTGTCTATTTGTGTGTGAGGGTTATACATCTCCTGTCTATTTGTGTGGTGTGAGGGTTACACATCTCCTGTCTATGTGTGTGTGAGGGTTATACATCTCCTGTCTATTTGTGTGTGAGGGTTACACATCTCCTGTCTATGTGTGTGTGAGGGTTATACATCTCCTGTCTATTTGTGTGTGAGGGTTATACATCTCCTGTCTATGTGTGTGTGAGGGTTACAGATCTCCTGTCTATGTGTGTGTGAGGGTTATACATCTCCTGTCTATTTGTGTGTGAGGGTTATACATCTCCTGTCTATTTGTGTGTGAGGGTTATACATCTCCTGTCTATTTGTGTGTGAGGGTTATACATCTCCTGTCTATTTGTGTTTGAGGGTTATACATCTCCTGTCTATTTGTGTGTGAGGGTTATACATCTCCTGTCTATTTGTGTGTGAGGGTTATACATCTCCTGTCTATTTGTGTGTGAGGGTTACACATCTCCTGTCTATTTGTGTGGTGTGAGGGTTACACATCTCCTGTCTATGTGTGTGTGAGGGTTACACATCTCCTGTCTATTTGTGTGTGAGGGTTATACATCTCCTGTCTATTTGTGTGTGAGGGTTACACATCTCCTGTCTATGTGTGTGTGAGGGTTATACATCTCCTGTCTATTTGTGTGTGAGGGTTATACATCTCCTGTCTATGTGTGTGTGAGGGTTACAGATCTCCTGTCTATGTGTTTGTGAGGGTTATACATCTCCTGTCTATTTGTGTGTGAGGGTTATACATCTCCTGTCTATGTGTGTGAGGGTTATACATCTCCTGTCTATTTGTGTGTGAGGGTTATACATCTCCTGTCTATTTGTGTGGTGTGAGGGTTACACATCTCCTGTCTATGTGTGTGTGAGGGTTATACATCTCCTGTCTATGTGTGTGTGAGGGTTATACATCTCCTGTCTATTTGTGTGTGAGGGTTATACATCTCCTGTCTATGTGTGTGTGAGGGTTACAGATCTCCTGTCTATGTGTGTGTGAGGGTTATACATCTCCTGTCTATTTGTGTGTGAGGGTTATACATCTCCTGTCTATGTGTGTGAGGGTTATACATCTCCTGTCTATGTGTGTGAGGGTTATACATCTCCTGTCTTTGTGTGTGAGGGTTATACATCTCCTGTCTATTTGTGTGTGAGGGTTATACATCTCCTGTCTATTTGTGTGTGAGGGTTATACATCTCCTGTCTATGTGTGTGTGGGGGTTATACATCTCCTGTCTATTTGTGTGTGAGGGTTATACATCTCCTGTCTATTTGTGTGTGAGGGTTATACATCTCCTGTCTATTTGTGTGTGAGGGTTATACATCTCCTGTCTATGTGTGTGAGGGTTATACATCTCCTGTCTATTTGTGTGTGAGGGTTATACATCTCCTGTCTATTTGTGTGTGAGGGTTACACATCTCCTGTCTATTTGTGTGTGAGGGTTACACATCTCCTGTCTATGTGTGTGTGAGGGTTATACATATCCTGTCTATTTGTGTGTGAGGGTTATACATCTCCTGTCTATGTGTGTGTGAGGGTTACAGATCTCCTGTCTATGTGTGTGTGAGGGTTATACATCTCCTGTCTATTTGTGTGTGAGGGTTATACATCTCCTGTCTATGTGTGTGAGGGTTATACATCTCCTGTCTATTTGTGTGTGAGGGTTATACATCTCCTGTCTATTTGTGTGGTGTGAGGGTTACACATCTCCTGTCTATGTGTGTGTGAGGGTTACACATCTCCTGTCTATTTGTGTGTGAGGGTTATACATCTCCTGTCTATTTGTGTGTGAGGGTTACACATCTCCTGTCTATGTGTGTGTGAGGGTTATACATCTCCTGTCTATTTGTGTGTGAGGGTTATACATCTCCTGTCTATGTGTGTGTGAGGGTTACAGATCTCCTGTCTATTTGTGTGTGAGGGTTATACATCTCCTGTCTATTTGTGTGTGAGGGTTACACATCTCCTGTCTATTTGTGTGTGGGGGTTATACATCTCCTGTCTATTTGTGTGTGAGGGTTATACATCTCCTGTCTATTTGTGTGTGAGGGTTATACATCTCCTGTCTATGTGTGTGAGGGTTATACATCTCCTGTCTATGTGTGTGAGGGTTATACATCTCCTGTCTTTGTGTGTGAGGGTTATACATCTCCTGTCTATTTGTGTGTGAGGGTTATACATCTCCTGTCTATTTGTGTGTGAGGGTTATACATCTCCTGTCTATGTGTGTGAGGGTTATACATCTCCTGTCTATTTGTGTGTGAGGGTTATACATCTCCTGTCTATTTGTGTGTGAGGGTTATACATCTCCTGTCTATTTGTGTGTGAGGGTTATACATCTCCTGTCTATGTGTGTGAGGGTTATACATCTCCTGTCTATTTGTGTGTGAGGGTTATACATCTCCTGTCTATGTGTGTGTGAGGTTTATACATCTCCTGTCTATTTGTGTGTGAGGGTTATACATCTCCTGTCTATGTGTGTGTGAGGGTTATACATCTCCTGTCTATTTGTGTGTGAGGGTTATACATCTCCTGTCTATTTGTGTGTGAGGGTTATACATCTCCTGTCTATGTGTGTGAGGGTTATACATCTCCTGTCTATGTGTGTGAGGGTTATACATCTCCTGTCTTTGTGTGTGAGGGTTATACATCTCCTGTCTATTTGTGTGTGAGGGTTATACATCTCCTGTCTATTTGTGTGTGAGGGTTATACATCTCCTGTCTATTTGTGTGTGAGGGTTATACATCTCCTGTCTATTTGTGTGTGAGGGTTATACATCTCCTGTCTATTTGTGTGTGAGGGTTATACATCTCCTGTCTATTTGTGTGTGAGGGTTACACATCTCCTGTCTATGTGTGTGAGGGTTATACATCTCCTGTCTATTTGTGTGTGAGGGTTATACATCTCCTGTCTATGTGTGTGTGAGGTTTATACATCTCCTGTCTATTTGTGTGTGAGGGTTATACATCTCCTGTCTATTTGTGTGTGAGGGTTACACATCTCCTGTCTATTTGTGTGTGAGGGTTACACATCTCCTGTCTATTTGTGTGTGAGGGTTATACATCTCCTGTCTATTTGTGTGTGAGGGTTACACATCTCCTGTTTATTTGTGTGTGAGGGTTACACATCTCCTGTCTATGTGTGTGTGAGGGTTATACATCTCCTGTCTATGTGTGTGTGAGGTTTATACATCTCCTGTCTATTTGTGTGTGAGGGTTATACATCTCCTGTCTATGTGTGTGAGGGTTATACATCTCCTGTTTATTTGTGTGTGAGGGTTACACATCTCCTGTCTATTTGTGTGTGAGGGTTATACATCTCCTGTCTATTTGTGTGGTGTGAGGGTTACACATCTCCTGTCTATGTGTGTGTGAGGGTTATACATCTCCTGTCTATTTGTGTGTGAGGGTTATACATCTCCTGTCTATGTGTGTGTGAGGGTTATACATCTCCTGTCTATTTGTGTGTGAGGGTTATACATCTCCTGTCTATGTGTGTGTGAGGGTTACACATCTCCTGTCTATGTGTGTGTGAGGGTTATACATCTCCTGTCTATTTGTGTGTGAGGGTTATACATCTCCTGTCTATGTGTGTGAGGGTTATACATCTCCTGTCTATGTGTGTGAGGGTTATACATCTCCTGTCTTTGTGTGTGAGGGTTATACATCTCCTGTCTATTTGTGTGTGAGGGTTATACATCTCCTGTCTATTTGTGTGTGAGGGTTATACATCTCCTGTCTATGTGTGTGTGGGGGTTATACATCTCCTGTCTATTTGTGTGTGAGGGTTATACATCTCCTGTCTATTTGTGTGTGAGGGTTATACATCTCCTGTCTATTTGTGTGTGAGGGTTATACATCTCCTGTCTATGTGTGTGAGGGTTATACATCTCCTGTCTATTTGTGTGTGAGGGTTATACATCTCCTGTCTATTTGTGTGTGAGGGTTACACATCTCCTGTCTATTTGTGTGTGAGGGTTACACATCTCCTGTCTATGTGTGTGTGAGGGTTATACATATCCTGTCTATTTGTGTGTGAGGGTTATACATCTCCTGTCTATGTGTGTGTGAGGGTTACAGATCTCCTGTCTATGTATGTGTGAGGGTTATACATCTCCTGTCTATTTGTGTGTGAGGGTTATACATCTCCTGTCTATGTGTGTGTGAGGGTTATACATCTCCTGTCTATTTGTGTGTGAGGGTTATACATCTCCTGTCTATTTGTGTGGTGTGAGGGTTACACATCTCCTGTCTATGTGTGTGTGAGGGTTACACATCTCCTGTCTATTTGTGTGTGAGGGTTACACATCTCCTGTCTATGTGTGTGTGAGGGTTATACATCTCCTGTCTATTTGTGTGTGAGGGTTATACATCTCCTGTCTATGTGTGTGTGAGGGTTACAGATCTCCTGTCTATTTGTGTGTGAGGGTTATACATCTCCTGTCTATTTGTGTGTGAGGGTTACACATCTCCTGTCTATTTGTGTGTGGGGGTTATACATCTCCTGTCTATTTGTGTGTGAGGGTTATACATCTCCTGTCTATTTGTGTGTGAGGGTTATACATCTCCTGTCTATGTGTGTGAGGGTTATACATCTCCTGTCTATGTGTGTGAGGGTTATACATCTCCTGTCTTTTGTGTGTGAGGGTTATACATCTCCTGTCTATTTGTGTGTGAGGGTTATACATCTCCTGTCTATTTGTGTGTGAGGGTTATACATCTCCTGTCTATGTGTGTGAGGGTTATACATCTCCTGTCTATTTGTGTGTGAGGGTTATACATCTCCTGTCTATTTGTGTGTGAGGGTTATACATCTCCTGTCTATTTGTGTGTGAGGGTTATACATCTCCTGTCTATGTGTGTGAGGGTTATACATCTCCTGTCTATTTGTGTGTGAGGGTTATACATCTCCTGTCTATGTGTGTGTGAGGTTTATACATCTCCTGTCTATTTGTGTGTGAGGGTTATACATCTCCTGTCTATGTGTGTGTGAGGGTTATACATCTCCTGTCTATTTGTGTGTGAGGGTTATACATCTCCTGTCTATTTGTGTGTGAGGGTTATACATCTCCTGTCTATGTGTGTGAGGGTTATACATCTCCTGTCTATGTGTGTGAGGGTTATACATCTCCTGTCTTTGTGTGTGAGGGTTATACATCTCCTGTCTATTTGTGTGTGAGGGTTATACATCTCCTGTCTATTTGTGTGTGAGGGTTATACATCTCCTGTCTATGTGTGTGAGGGTTATACATCTCCTGTCTATTTGTGTGTGAGGGTTATACATCTCCTGTCTATTTGTGTGTGAGGGTTATACATCTCCTGTCTATTTGTGTGTGAGGGTTATACATCTCCTGTCTATGTGTGTGAGGGTTATACATCTCCTGTCTATTTGTGTGTGAGGGTTACACATCTCCTGTCTATTTGTGTGTGAGGGTTACACATCTCCTGTCTATTTGTGTGTGAGGGTTATACATCTCCTGTCTATTTGTGTGTGAGGGTTACACATCTCCTGTTTATTTGTGTGTGAGGGTTACACATCTCCTGTCTATGTGTGTGTGAGGGTTATACATCTCCTGTCTATGTGTGTGTGAGGTTTATACATCTCCTGTCTATTTGTGTGTGAGGGTTATACATCTCCTGTCTATGTGTGTGAGGGTTATACATCTCCTGTTTATTTGTGTGTGAGGGTTACACATCTCCTGTCTATTTGTGTGTGAGGGTTATACATCTCCTGTCTATTTGTGTGGTGTGAGGGTTACACATCTCCTGTCTATGTGTGTGTGAGGGTTATACATCTCCTGTCTATTTGTGTGTGAGGGTTACACATCTCCTGTCTATGTGTGTGTGAGGGTTATACATCTCCTGTCTATTTGTGTGTGAGGGTTATACATCTCCTGTCTATGTGTGTGTGAGGGTTACACATCTCCTGTCTATGTGTGTGTGAGGGTTATACATCTCCTGTCTATTTGTGTGTGAGGGTTATACATCTCCTGTCTATGTGTGTGAGGGTTATACATCTCCTGTCTATGTGTGTGAGGGTTATACATCTCCTGTCTTTGTGTGTGAGGGTTATACATCTCCTGTCTATTTGTGTGTGAGGGTTATACATCTCCTGTCTATTTGTGTGTGAGGGTTATACATCTCCTGTCTATGTGTGTGTGGGGGTTATACATCTCCTGTCTATTTGTGTGTGAGGGTTATACATCTCCTGTCTATTTGTGTGTGAGGGTTATACATCTCCTGTCTATTTGTGTGTGAGGGTTATACATCTCCTGTCTATGTGTGTGAGGGTTATACATCTCCTGTCTATTTGTGTGTGAGGGTTATACATCTCCTGTCTATTTGTGTGTGAGGGTTACACATCTCCTGTCTATTTGTGTGTGAGGGTTACACATCTCCTGTCTATGTGTGTGAGGGTTATACATATCCTGTCTATTTGTGTGTGAGGGTTATACATCTCCTGTCTATGTGTGTGTGAGGGTTACAGATCTCCTGTCTATGTATGTGTGAGGGTTATACATCTCCTGTCTATTTGTGTGTGAGGGTTATACATCTCCTGTCTATGTGTGTGAGGGTTATACATCTCCTGTCTATTTGTGTGTGAGGGTTATACATCTCCTGTCTATTTGTGTGGTGTGAGGGTTACACATCTCCTGTCTATGTGTGTGTGAGGGTTACACATCTCCTGTCTATTTGTGTGTGAGGGTTACACATCTCCTGTCTATGTGTGTGTGAGGGTTATACATCTCCTGTCTATTTGTGTGTGAGGGTTATACATCTCCTGTCTATGTGTGTGTGAGGGTTACAGATCTCCTGTCTATTTGTGTGTGAGGGTTATACATCTCCTGTCTATTTGTGTGTGAGGGTTACACATCTCCTGTCTATTTGTGTGTGGGGTTATACATCTCCTGTCTATTTGTGTGTGAGGGTTATACATCTCCTGTCTATTTGTGTGTGAGGGTTATACATCTCCTGTCTATGTGTGTGAGGGTTATACATCTCCTGTCTATGTGTGTGAGGGTTATACATCTCCTGTCTTTGTGTGTGAGGGTTATACATCTCCTGTCTATTTGTGTGTGAGGGTTATACATCTCCTGTCTATTTGTGTGTGAGGGTTATACATCTCCTGTCTATGTGTGTGAGGGTTATACATCTCCTGTCTATTTGTGTGTGAGGGTTATACATCTCCTGTCTATTTGTGTGTGAGGGTTATACATCTCCTGTCTATTTGTGTGTGAGGGTTATACATCTCCTGTCTATGTGTGTGAGGGTTATACATCTCCTGTCTATTTGTGTGTGAGGGTTATACATCTCCTGTCTATGTGTGTGTGAGGTTTATACATCTCCTGTCTATTTGTGTGTGAGGGTTATACATCTCCTGTCTATGTGTGTGTGAGGGTTATACATCTCCTGTCTATTTGTGTGTGAGGGTTATACATCTCCTGTCTATTTGTGTGTGAGGGTTATACATCTCCTGTCTATGTGTGTGAGGGTTATACATCTCCTGTCTATGTGTGTGAGGGTTATACATCTCCTGTCTTTGTGTGTGAGGGTTATACATCTCCTGTCTATTTGTGTGTGAGGGTTATACATCTCCTGTCTATTTGTGTGTGAGGGTTATACATCTCCTGTCTATGTGTGTGAGGGTTATACATCTCCTGTCTATTTGTGTGTGAGGGTTATACATCTCCTGTCTATTTGTGTGTGAGGGTTATACATCTCCTGTCTATTTGTGTGTGAGGGTTATACATCTCCTGTCTATGTGTGTGAGGGTTATACATCTCCTGTCTATTTGTGTGTGAGGGTTATACATCTCCTGTCTATGTGTGTGTAAGGTTTATACATCTCCTGTCTATTTGTGTGTGAGGGTTATACATCTCCTGTCTATTTGTGTGTGAGGGTTACACATCTCCTGTCTATTTGTGTGTGAGGGTTACACATCTCCTGTCTATTTGTGTGTGAGGGTTATACATCTCCTGTCTATTTGTGTGTGAGGGTTACACATCTCCTGTTTATTTGTGTGTGAGGGTTACACATCTCCTGTCTATGTGTGTGTGAGGGTTATACATCTCCTGTCTATGTGTGTGTGAGGTTTATACATCTCCTGTCTATTTGTGTGCGACTGTGTGCGACTGTGCGTGCACTCGGCGAGCGTGTACATGTGTGTGTAAGAGATTAAACACTTTGTCAAAGAGAGTGGGAACATGAAAAACTCAAGACTCACATTATCATGTTCATCTGGGACCCCTTGTCTGGAGACATCAACATGTAAGCATGTACTGTACCACAGTTCTCTGAGTCATGAGAGGTTCACACAAACTGCTTGCAAAATTGTACTACATCTGTTTTTATCCTAGCATAATCCCATTGTGTCCCTCGCTAAAGTGGAAATGTTTTGACCCAAGTCCTTGCCCTCAGCCGTCCTGAAGAAAAATATTTTGTTTTCTATTATCTTGCAGACAACAGAGATGTTTATTTTGCTCACAACCCAATGTATTTTGCTTACATTATATAGAAGATGAGATATATTTTTCAAGTCTAGCATCTTCATGCCTACTGACAGGATTTACGGCACAAAAGCCCTGTGTAATCTCATAGCAAGCTGTCACCACCTCCAACAATGTCGATGTGGAGCAAGAAATGAACAGGAGGCCTCATGACCCTCTCGCCTTAGCCCGCCTCCGTTTCGTGCATAAAGCGCTCAGGGAGGCTTGAGGTTTGGAGGTTTCAAAACCACAGTGACCTTTTTTCTCCCTCCGCTTAATTTCTGGAGTTTTCCCCTCCGAAACGACACACTGGATAAATTATGTTCAGCATGAAGGCCTCCTTGTTCACTCAAAATAAAAAATAAAGCAAGACACCCTAGTCTGGTGACAGAAGTTCCAGAACTTCCAAATAAATTCCCCTGAAGCATGTACTTTTGGGTGCTCTAGTTGGCTGCAGTGTGACTAGTGGCCGACGGACATGAGATGGAGAGGACTAGTGGTGGAGAGGAGAGAAGAGGAGCCGGTCTCATTTCATCATGATCATGACCATTAGCTCTGACAAATTGAAAACTCTAGTCATTGGCGACTCCGTTTTAAGTATTAGACTTAAAACGAATCATCCAGCGATCATACACTGTTTACCAGGGGGCAGGGCTACCGACGTTAAGGCTAATCTGAAGATGGTGCTGGCTAAAGCTAAAACTGGCGAGTGTAGAGAGTATAGAGATATTGTTATCCACGTCGGCACCAACGATGTTAGGATGAAACAGTCAGAGATCACCAAGTGCAACATAGCTTTTGCGTGCATATCACCTAGAAAGATGTGTCGGCATCGAGTAATTGTCTCTGGCCCCCTCCCAGTTAGGGGGAGTGATGAGCTCTACAGCAGAGTCTCACAACTCAATCGCTGGTTGAAAACTGTTTTCTGCCCCTCCCAAAAGATAGAATTTGTAGATAACTGGCCCTCTTTCTGGGACTCGCCCACAAACAGGACCAAGCCTGACCTGCTGAGGAGTGACGGACTCCTTCCTAGCTGGAGGGGTGCTCTCATCTTATCTACCAACATAGACAGGGCTCTAACTCCTCTAGCTCCACAATGAAATAGGGTGCAGGCCAGGCAGCAGGCTGTTAGCCAGCCTGCCAGCATAGTGGAGTCTGCCACTAGCACAGTCAGTGTAGTCAGCTCAGCTATCACCATTGAGACCGTGTCTGTGCCTCGACCTAGGTTGGGCAAAACTAAACATGGCGTGTGTTCGCCTTAGCAATCTCACTAGGATAAAGACCACCTCCATTCCTGTCATTACTGAAAGAGATCATGATACCTCACATCTCAAAATAGGGCTACTTAATGTTAGATCCCTTACTTCAAAGGCAATTATAGTCAATGAACTAATCACTGATCATAATCTTGATGTGATTGGCCTGACTGAAACATGGCTTAAGCCTGATGAATTTACTGTTTTAAATGAGGCCTCACCTCCTGGCTACACTAGTGACCATATCCCCCGTGCATCCCGCAAAGGCGGAGGTGTTGCTAACATTTATGATAGCAAATTTCAATTTACAAAAAAAAAATGACGTTTTCGTCTTTTGAGCTTCTAGTCATGAAATCTATGCAGCCTACTCAATCACTTTTTATAGCTACTGTTTACAGGCCTCCTGGGCCATATACAGCGTTTCTCACTGAGTTCCCTGAATTCCTATCGGACCTTGTAGTCATAGCAGATAATATTCTAATCCTTAGTGACTTTAATATTCACATGGAAAAGTCCACAGACCCACTCCAAAAGGCTTTCGGAGCCATCATCGACTCAGTGGGTTTCATCCAACATGTCTCTGGACCCACTCACTGTCACAGTCATACGCTGGACCTAGTTTTGTCCCATGGAATAAACGTAGAATGTATGCACACATGACTGTAAGTCGCTTTGGATAAAAGCGTCTGCTAAATGGCATATATTATTGTATATTATTATAAATGTTGTGGATCTTAATGTTTTTCCTCATAATCCTGGACTATCAGACCACCATTTTATTACGTTTGCAATTGCAACAAATAATCTGCTCAGACCCCAACCAAGGACCATCAAACGTTGTGCTATAAATTCACAGACAACACAAAGATTCCTTGATGCCCTTCCAGACTCCCTCTGCCTACCCAAGGACGCCAGAGGACAAAAATCAGTTAACCACCTAACTGAGGATCTCGATTTAACCTTGCGCAATACCCTAGATGCAGTTGCACCCCTAAAAACTAAAAACATTTCTCATAAGAAACTAGCTCCCTGGTACACAGAAAATACCCGAGCTCTGAAGCAAGCTTCCAGAAAATTGGAACGGAAATGGCGCCACACCAAACTGGAAGTGTTCCGACTAGCTTGGAAGGACGGTACCGTGCAGTACCGAAGAGCCCTTACTGCTGCTCGATCATCCTATTTTTCTAACTTAATTGAGGAAAATAAGAACAATCCGAAATTCCTTTTTGATACTGTCGCAAAGCTAACTAAAAAGCAGCATTCCCCAAGAGAGGATGACTTTCACTTTAGCAGTGATAAATTCATGAACTTCTTTGAGGAAAAGATTATGATTATTAGAAAGCAAATTACGGACTCCTCTTTAAACCTGCGTATTCCTCCAAACCTCAGTTGTCCTGAGTCTGCACAACTCTGCCAGGACCTAGGATCAAGAGAGACGCTCAAGTGTTTTAGTACTATATCTCTTGACACAATGATGAAAAGAATCATGGCCTCTAAACCTTCAAGCTGCATACTGGACCCTATTCCAACTAAACTACTGAAAGAGCTGCTTCCTGTTCTTGGCCCTCCTATGTTGAACATAATAAACGGCTCTCTATCCACTGGATATGTACCAAACTCACGAAAAGTGGCAGTAATAAAGCCTCTCTTGAAAAAGCCAAACCTTGACCCAGAAAATATAAAAAACTATCGGCCTATATCGAATCTTCCATTCCTCTCCAAAATGTTAGAGAAGGCTGTTGCGCAGCAACTCACTGCCTTCCTGAAGACAAACAATGTATACGAAATGCTTCAGTTTGGTTTTAGACCCCATCATAGCACTGAGACGGCACTTGTGAAGGTGGTAAATGACATCTTAATGGCATCGGACCGAGGCTCTGCATCTGTCCTCGTGCTCCTAGACCTTAGTGCTGCTTTTGATACCATCGATCACCACATTCTTTTGGAGAGATTGGAAACCCAAATTGGTCTACACGGACATGTTCTGGCCTGGTTTAGATCTTATCTGTCGTAAAGATATCAGTTTGTCTCTGTGAATGGTTTGTCCTCTGACAAATCAACTGTAAATTTCGGTGTTCCTCAAGGTTCCGTTTTAGGACCACTATTGTTTTCACTATACATTTTACCTCTTGGGGATGTTATTCGAAAACATAATGTTAACTTTCACTGCTATGCGGATGACACACAGCTGTACATTTCAATGAAACATGGTGAAGCCCCAAAATTGCCCTCGCTAGAAGCATGTGTTTCAGACATAAGGAAGTGGATGGCTGCAAACTTTCTACTATTAAACTCGGACAAAACAGAGATGCTTGTTCTAGGTCCCAAGAAACAAAGAGATCTTCTGTTGAATCTGACAATTAATCTTAATGGTTGTACAGTCGTCTCAAATAAAACTGTGAAGGACCTCACCGTTACTCTGGACCCTGATCTCTCTTTTGAAGAACATATCAAGACCATTTCGAGGACAGCTTTTTTCCATCTACGTAATATTGCAAAAATCAGAAACTTTCTGCCCAAAAATGATGCAGAAAAATTAATCCATGCTTTTGTCACTTCTAGGTTAGACTACTGCAATGCTCTACTTTCTGGCTACCAGGATAAAGCACTAAATAAACTTCAGTTAGTGCTAAATACGGCTGCTAGAATCCTGACTAGAACCAAAAACTTTGATCATATTACTCCAGTGCTAGCCTCTCTACACTGGCTTCCTGTCAAAGCAAGGGCTGATTTCAAGATTTTACTGCTAACCTACAAAGCATTACATGGGCTTGCTCCTACCTATCTCTCTGATTTGGTCCTGCCGTAGATACCTACACGTACGCTACGGTCACAAGACGCAGGCCTCCTAATTGTCCCTAGAATTTCTAAGCAAACAGCTGGAGGCAGGGCTTTCTCCTATAGAGCTCCATTTTTATGGAACGGTCTGCCTACCCATGTCAGAGACGCAAACTCGGTCTCAACCTTTAAGTCTTTACTGAAGACTCATCTCTTCAGTGGGTCATATGATTGAGTGTAGTCTGGCCCAGGAGTGGGAAGGTGAACGGAAAGGCTCTGGAGCAACGAACCGCCCTTGCTGTCTCTGCCTGGCCGGTTCCCCTCTTTCCACTGGGATTCTCTGCCTCTAACCCTATTACAGGGTCTGAGTCACTGGCTTACTGGGGCTCTCTCATGCAGTCCCTGCAGGGGGTGCGTCACCTGAGTGGGTTGATTCACTGTTGTGGTCATCCTGTCTGGGTTGGCGCCCCCCCCCCTTGGGTTGTGCCGTGGCGGAGATCTTTGTGGGCTATACTCAGCCTTGTCTCAGGATGGTAAATTGGTGGTTGAAGATATCCCTCTAGTGGTGTGGGGGCTGTGCTTTGGCAAAGTGGGTGGGGTTATATCCTTCCTGTTTGGCCCTGTCCGGGGGTGTCCTCGGATGGGGCCACAGTGTCTCCTGACCCCTCCTGTCTCAGCCTCCAGTATTTATGCTGCAGTAGTTTGTGTCGGGGGGCTAGGGTCAGTTTGTTATATCTGGAGTACTTCTCCTGTCCTATTCGGTGTCCTGTGTGAATCTAAGTGTGTGTTCTCTAATTCTCTCCTTCTTTCTTTCTCTCTCTCGGAGGACCTGAGCCCTAGGACCATGCCCCAGGACTACCTGACATGATGACTCCTTGCTGTCCCCAGTCCACCTGGCCATGCTGCTGCTCCAGTTTCAACTGTTCTGCCTTACTATTATTTGACCATGCTGGTCATTTATGAACATTTGAACATCTTGGCCATGTTCTGTTATAATCTCCACCCGGCACAGCCAGAAGAGGACTGGCCACCCCACATAGCCTGGTTCCTCTCTAGGTTTCTTCCTAGGTTTTGGCCTTTCTAGGGAGTTTTTCCTAGCCACCGTGCTTCTACACCTGCATTGCTTGCTGTTTGGGGTTTTAGGCTGGGTTTCTGTACAGCACTTTGAGATATCAGCTGATGTACGAAGGGCTATATAAATAAATTTGATTTGATTTGATTTGATGAGCCTATTAGCTGTTCGAAGTAAGCCCAGGTTTAGCCTTACACCTCACAACCAGCGCTTCGTGGCAGACATATGTTGATTATGGCAGGGGAAATGATGAGGATGAATGCAGTGGTAATGGAGGTGTGGCCAATGCAAAACAGTTGGCTTTTATACTAAGATTGGGAGAGCCTTTCAGTCCGGTGTGACATGTGACAAACAGACCCAACTAAACAAATTCAATATTATACTGCAGTGCTTTCAGAAAGTACTCACACCCCTTGACTTTTTCCACATTTTGTTGTTACAGCCTGAATTTAAATGGATATTTCTGTCACTTGCCAACACACATACCACACAATGTCAGTGGAGTGGAATTATGTTTTTCGAAATTGATACAAATGAATAAAAAATGAAAAGCTGAAATATCTTGAGTCAGTAAGTATTCAACCCCTTTGTTATAGCAAGCCTACATAAGTTCAGGAGTAACATGTTTCTTTAACAAGTCACATAATAATTTGCACAGACTCATTATGTGTGCAATAATAGTGTTTAACATTATTTTTGAATGACTATCTCATCTCTGTACCCCACAAATACAATTATCTGTAAAGTCCCTCAGTCCAGCAGTGAATTTCAAACACAGATTCAACCTCAAAGACCAGGGAGGCCTCGTAAGGAAGGGCACCAATTGGTAGATGGGTAAAAAAACAATAAAAAAGCAGACATGTAATATATTTTTGAGAGTGGTGAAGTTATTAATGACACTTTGGATGGTGAATCAATACACCCAGTCACTACAAAGATACAGGCCTGTTTCCTAACTCAGTTGCCGGAGAGGAAGGAAACCGCTCAGAAGATTTCACCATGAGGCCAATGGTGACTTTAAAACAGAAGTTCTTTTGCCTCTAAAAGGAGAAAACTGAGGATTAATCAACAACATTGCAACATTGTAGTTACTCCACAATACTAACTTAATTGACAGAGGGAAAAGAAGGACGCCAGTACAGAATAAACATATTCCAAAAACTATACGCAACAATATTTTGGGGGGTATTTTATTAGGATCCCCATTAGCTGTTGCAAAAGCTACTAAACACTAAAGTAATATTGCAAAAAAAGATCCAAAGCAATGAACTTCTTGTCCTGAATACAAAGTGTTATGTTTGGGGCAAATCCAATACAACACATTAGTAACCGCTGCCAAAGGTGATTCTAGCATGTGAATACTTATGCTCAAGAGATATTTTTGTATTTCATTTTGTAAAATCGTGTTTTCATTTTGTCATTATGGGGTGTTCTGTGTGGATGGGTGAGAGAGAAAAACATCTATTTAATTCATTTGGAATTCAGGCTGTTACACAACAAGATGTGGAATAAGTCAACAGCTATAAATAACTGCATGAATACTTTCTGAAGGCACTGTTTAAAATTCATTAAAATAGTCTATGCTGCTCATGTGCCATTCAGTCATGCACAAATATCCATGTTGATTCTCTTTCTGTTGTTACTCTGTAATATAATAGTTGATACTAAAATAATTATCAAGGTTTAAGGTTCCTCTCCCGGGAGATGTTGGTAGCAGGTGCCACTACCCCCATTGATAGTGTAAGGACCTGAGAGTCTAGTCCAGTATAGAAACATGTTAGCACAATGCATTGTTCCCTGTGTCATTTTACTCCTTAACCAACCCCTTCCTCCTGCACATGTACATGCAAACTGCCACCTCACACACATGCGTGTGCACATTAACACACACACACACACACAGTTTATTAATAGGATTTGTTTGGCCAATAAAACTCGCTGGTAATCCTTAGGGGGCAGGAGTGAGAGGGGGTCTGGGTGGGGGTAGGGGGTCTGAGAAGAGGGTTCAAAGATAGATGCCGTCACACCCACTGCTTGTCCTCCAGCTGATCCCTCCCTCTGCCCTCTACTCCTTTACCCCCTTGCCTCACTGTTGTCATTTTCCTCCAGCTGTAGATGGTGCTAGGCCATAGGTGATAACAACCATGAGAGATTACACTGTTGGTTACACTGATATAGTATCTATCTCTATGATATTGTACCTCTCTGTAAGATTAAGGGAGATACTGAGGATCTTCACAGGATCTGTGAGAACACTGACTGCTTTGATTGCCATGGCATTTTACACCAATAGGAAGGGAGTGGGGGCAAATTATGTCATTCAATCGCCACATGATTGGCTTGTTGACCTGTCTGTCAACCTTTCACTATATAGAAATCCTCAGATGTAGTTGAAGTCCTCTGATGTCCTTTTATCTTCCCAGACATCAAAGTGGGAAAGTATGATTGAAGAAGGAGTACTGGACACATAGATATTAGAGTGGCCTTGTTTTCCCCATGTACGCTGCCAGGTTGTGATGTATAAATAGGTGGGCTGTGTCAGTGTGTGTGACCACAGTGCCGAGGGGGGTTGTGTGTGTGACATGGGGGAGGGGGCTGGGGAGTTGTGGCAAGGGTCCGGGGGCTGGCGGTGCTCTCTTATGTGCTGAGACCCAAGAAGCCGCCCCAGGAAGGTGGTGACGGGTGGCCAGAAGGGCACGGATTCAGAGTATTTGGGTGTTAATTGAACTTATTGGTCCGCTATTCACAGCCTTGACGTGACGGTGATTTAAGAGACTAGTGTGAGAGAGAGTGAGATAGAACTGGCTGTCTGATGATCGCTGCTCCTCAGAGGTGACTGGGGCACAGCAAGGCTGGGAGGGCGACAATCCGTAGCCTCCATTTTGTTAGCGACGAGATAAGGAAATAACTTACTTACTGCTTCATGCCACTCTGATAGTACACTGAGTGTACAAAACATTAGGAACATTCTATGATAAACTGACCAGGTGAATTCAAGTGAATGATCCCTTATTGGTGTCACTTGTTAAATCCACTTAAATCAGTATACATGAAGGGGAGGAGACAGGTTAAAGGATTTCTAAGCCTTGGGACAATTGAGATGGATTGAATTGGCAGGGGGTGAATGGGCAAGATATTTAAGAGCCTTTGAATGGGGTATGGTAGTAGGTGCCAGGTGCACTGGTTTGAGTGTGTCAAGAAATATAATGCTGCTGGGGTTTTTAATGCTCAACAGTTTCCTGTGTGTATAAAGAATGGTCCACCACCGAAAGGACATCCAGTCAACTTGACACAACTGTGGGAAACATTGGAGTCAACAAGGGTCAGTGTCCCTGTGGAACACTTTCAACACCCCGTAGTCAAATTGGGGCTGTTATGAGGGCAAAAGGAGTGTAAAACAACAACATTAGGAAAAAGTGTTCTGATTTTTTGTCGCTCACACTCAGGTTCATTCTAAAATACAAAGGAGAGAAAGGTATTTAGAGGCGATATTAGAAACTAGATGTTCATTCGAGATGTATCGTTTTGACTATGTCTGGGATTTTTAAAGCAGTGCGTGACAGGTCTTGTGAAGAAAGGTGGCAAAGGCTAGTTTTACATTGATTTAGGAATATTGCTTATTACTTTACAGCTACACCTGACCTTCTTGGCTCCCTTCCCTTCCAGTCCAATTTTAGTCCTTCCACCTCAGCCTTAACACTGGAGTAGTTTACTCCTGCACTCCGACCCATAGTGAAATCTAACCAAGCGTAGGATTGACTATAACGGAGAATGCCTGCTGAGAATTCATATTCCAGGAAAGCAGAATATAACATATTCTCCAGTTATACGACCTTGGCAAACAGGCATAGTTCTTCTGTTACCCGTCCACAGAAATGTGAATAATCCAAGTTTGCAACAACAAACTACCCAATATAATTTGCATGCCCCCCATCGAAGAGTTATCTTTAAAGTCTTCCAAAGCCTTTCTAACCCCACTTTACCGCCTTACAACCACCCAGTCACTCAAAACACCCCCGTTCCCCTTTCACTAGGCCTGCGACCACACAGTAGTATTGCTTTCCATTGCATTTCTCCCCCAGGACCAGTGAAAGTAGACGTGTGTATGCCCAGAAAGTTCAGCTTTTAAAAACAAGAGGGGAAAGGTTAACTCTCACAAATTGAGCTATTCAACATCAGGCTTCCCTTTCCTACCTCTCTTTATTACATATATCTGTCACAGACAACGCACACACACACACACAGGCAAACACACACACACACACATTTAAAAATATATATATATATATATTTAACCTTATTTAACAAGGTAGGCTAGTTGAGAACAAGTTCTCATTTACAACTGCAACCTGGCCAAGATAAAGCATAGCATGCACACACGCAAACACACACAAGTGAATGAATGCATGGACACACACAATTAGACATGTATTGCATAACTCTGTGAACACACACACACACACACAACACACACACACACACACATTCTCTCTCTTCCTTTCACTTTGAACATGGCTAACGGATAGATGAGAGTCAGGGGTTCTGGGTTGGAATCCCTGTTTGTAGAGAGATCATATGAAATCTCCTTTAGTTTTCTCTACATAATAATGTGGTTGGATGCCTTGTTTGAACGCTTTGAATGAATCCCTCATATAGGACCGAGACCCCCGTTTATTTTTGAAATCCTTCAAAAACATTTGCTTTGCTTGGCCCCTCACATTCTAACCATTCTTCTGAGGAGCCTGTCTGTGCTGCCTGGGTCCCTTGACTTGGAAAAGTGCTGGGTTTTTGCCTACCTCATTAAGTGCCTTGTTCCCTCCCCGCCCAATCGAGGGATATGAGAGAAGAGGACAAGGAATAGAAATCCATTCGCTCATTTTGTCTACCTGCCACCGCCAGAGCTGTAAAGAACATTATCTTTCCACATCACTGAGAGATGGAGAACACAGATGGGTTGTGATGATGAAAGAATTCATTCCTTACAATTCTCTTAAGCGGTTAAAGAATAGCAGGACAATAACAGTCCAATACTGTTCATGAGAGTTCAGAATATTCATAGAGCAGTAGAGCGGTAGAGCGCAACACTGGGTTTGT